>NW_007578608.1:41383-42123 GCF_000690725.1 Stegastes partitus
CTCTTCCTGGCTGCCATGCGAGGACAGATTGAGGCGGGTGACGAAACACCAGACACCCCATCATCAGCCAACCAGCATACCGCTCAACTCTACGAGAAGGTGGGAACCCGGCCCATCCTACCTCCATCCCCTGTCGCTCTGAACTCTCAGGGACCAGGACTCTTTGGCCCTGAGACTGGGCTGGGTAGGTCAAAGCATCAACTGTCATAAAAGGACAGCAGTTTTCAGAGTTGTTTGACAGCATATATGTGTGTTGAAACCCTCTGTCTGTGTGCAGGTATGCCCACTTGCCTACTGTGCATGTGTATTGCTGGGAGTGTGTACTGTGATGACATGAGCCTATATCAGATCCCACCCCTGCCCAAAGACACTACTCATTTCTACGGGCGCTTCAACAAGATCCGGCATGTCAAAAACACAGACTTCATCAACCTTAGTGAGAAATCACTCTGGACAACCTTACATTTACTGTAAACTCACAGATAAATGGCATATTGGTGTTCATAAGTTGTTTTTTTTTAGTTATGTATGTATTTGTTTATTTTTACAGATAAGCTTCGGTCCATTGATTTAACAGGAAATCAGATCTCAGGATTGGATGAAGATGTGTTTCAGTCTCTGCCGCAGCTCCAGGAGTTACTGTTGGCTGACAACAATCTGCAGGTTATACCGGAGCTGCCACTCACCATGAAACACATTGATCTACGTAACAACAGGCTGATCAGTCGGGGGATACATTC
>NW_007578608.1:43430-52365 GCF_000690725.1 Stegastes partitus
CGTCCATCTTTTATACAGTCTATGAGAACTACAGATGTTATGTGTAAACCCCATGTTATACATATATCAGATTAGCAGGGATCAGTGACCACAGGCGCCCAGGATCTAGACGGTTGGTATTCAGTGGTTGTGGGGCTCTCTGTTGTGGATATTTTCACAGTTTACTAAGTGGTTCTATTTTATTTCCTTTTCCTTCATGCAGGATATGAGTCAGTTGGAATTCCTCTATCTGTCGAGCAACAGCCTGGATTACGTTCCTTCTCCACTTCCACTCAGCCTGAGAGTGCTACATCTGCAGGTTGAAGGCTATCCATTCACTTGTCATCTGAGTACCAGTCACTTAACATGAATGGTGTCAAATTAAATAAACTACATGAAGTCAATACTAACTTCTCACTATGTTGACTGTGAACACATTTATACTTAACACTGTTCAAACATTAACAGTAACTCTCTTGTATTCCAAATAGAACAACAACATCCAGTCTCTGTATGAGGACACCTTCTGTAACCTCAATGATCTCAGCTTCATCCGCCATAACCTGGAGGACATCCGTCTAGATGGCAACCCCCTGAACATCAACTTGTTTGCTCAGGCCTATGTATGCCTGCCACGCCTGCCTGTGGGGAGTAACTGACAGCTGCTAGACACCATCGTCCAGGCTCCTTAATAGAAGTAATGCAAGAATAGAAATTGTTTAACTGTAATATGCTGTGTGTGAATACTGTAATTTTGAGGATAGCTATATGGGATGTGACAGCTGTTTAAAACCCTCAAAACTGTGTAAAAATGTGTTTGTGAGCCAAGAATCTTTGAAATTATTGATGGGTGACTCCAGAAGGTACCTCATTGTAAAGGTAATGAGACCTTATACGGTTGTATGTGGCTGGTGTTTTAGCAAATTGTTCAGTATTTACACAGAATATTAAAAAATATCTTTTTGCTGCTCTGAGATGTGTTTGTACCCACTTGATAAACAAATTAGCTGCTAAATACTCAACACTGTTCATCAGCTCATTGCTAATTTAGTCAGTTTGCTGTAGTATACAGAAGTACAAATAGTGTCAAGTACAAGGAATGTATAAAAGTTTATCACTGAAATCAGCTGTCTGTTGCAATTAAGGTTCACAACAGTAGAGTGTATGGGCTGGAAAAACAAAATAAATAAATAAAGATGACCATTCTCTGTGGATTCATCCTTAAAAGTAATCCTTTTTCACAGTACAATAGTCTTTGATGTACTGTTAGGATACAAATACTTATTAGATAGAGCTGTAATTTTTGTCATTGCAATGAGTTGGACAAACAGAAAACAGTCTTGAAATGTAACCTCCTGAACCTTTGGCTGTCCTACTTGGTCTTCCTTTATGTACAGGCTCGTGGCATGCTATTTATGGGAAATATTTATAAAATTCTACATTTGACCTAACACCTCTTCCTCATGCAACAGTGGGACTACCCTGATAAATCATGACCCCATGGCTCTAATATTTCAGGAAGCTTTTTTTTTTGTTTTTTTACATTTTATTTTATTGTTTGAACTGAGTACTGATTCAGCAGTAACAGGACTTTGTAAAATTTTCTTTTCTTTTAAATTTTTGTCAAAAACGACAAATTAAATATTATTTTAATGTCATTGTCATCATGAGCTAAAAAAAAATATAGACAACTATAATGTACTATACGGTGGCCCAGAAGTGTCACAACAAAACAAAAGCCACAACACAACACAATAAGCCACAACGCTACAAAATTAACCACAACACTACAAAATTAGTCATAACACAACACAACGGCTGCAACGGAAGATGTTTTTTTTTAACCCAGAAGTTATACTGTGAAGTGCACAACGCCACACAAAGTGGGCAGAAGCCGGACATTAATGGACACTATTTGCCATCAGTATTTTACTTACTTTCGAGTTGTTTCCAACAATCTCTGGCTTCTGCCCACTTCGTGTGGCGTTGTGCACTTCACAGTATAACTTCTGGGTTAAAAAAAAAAAACAACTTCCGTTGCAGCTGTTGTGTTGTGTTGCGGCTAATTGTGTTGTGTTGTGGTTAATTTGGTTGTGTTATGCACCCTCAGTGACCAGCCCCCCTTCAACATGTGAAGATGAGATTTCCCCTCTGACAGCTGAAACGTCCAAATCAGAGTTGTCTAAAAAGATGTCGATAGCCTGCCAAGGTGGATCTGGCAAAAAATACCCACCCTCATCAGATGCACCTGAAGATGCAGAGTTATTCAGCAACAGTGGATCAGGTGAAGAATACCAGCCCTCATCAACACCATCAAGCAGCGACGATGAGGCACTTTCAGAGCAGCTTGAGCCATCCAGACACAGAATCACAGAGAAAGACCACCATTGCCTGTCATCCAGTGAACATGATGAACAAGAAGCTAAGGACCAAAGGATCAACGCTAAGTCACCTCATCTGCCTGAGCAATTGAAAGTAGGAACGAAGTAGCAAGGTCATGACAAGAAGCAAAAAGTTACGATTAACACAAGCCAAAAATATGGTAAAATGACTCGAGGCAAAGCCCAATACTGTGTATACTGTGAAAAGCCAAATGTGAAGATCGCAAGACATTTACAAAGAAAACCTGAGGATGAGGCTGATGTTGCCCCAGCCTTTCTGCTGGCCACCTTTGTTAAGCGCAAACTGGAGTGACTCAGCAGCTGGTAAGACCTACTTCATTCCTGCAAACCTTGGACAGGACAAATAAAAACTCTGGAGGAGAGACGTACACTTCCTGTAAGTATTAATTTATTGTAAATAGCAGAACACTTTTCTAAAAAATTTGAATGAATTTTGGTTTTGTTGCTATCGCACTAAAATGCTAACCGGAGACGAGAAGTTAGCTCACTAGAACATATCACAAAGCCAAATTAGCTAATTAATATTCACTGGGAAAATACGTTATTGCTTGTGTGAAAAGTTGTTGAGAAAGTGTTAGCCTCTGTAGCACGTAGGTCAAGTTAAAACAATATGTAGACTTAGCAATGTGCCCTTCCATTTTTAGAGCATAACTCAAGTTTACATAACGCTAGCTCCCCTGGCGTTGCTAATTAAAATGCAGCGTGTGTTCTCTCGGGATTCTCGGACTTCCTCCCACACAGTCTAAAAACATGTTGAGGTTAGTTGGTGATTCTAAATTGTCCGTAGGTGTGAATGTGAGTGTGTTTGGTTGTGTGTCTCTAAGTGTAGCCCTGTGACAGACTGGAGACCTGTCCGGGGTGACCCTTATCCTTCGCCCTAAGTCGGCTGGGATAGACTCCAGCCCGAGTGTCAGTGAGACCGCCTTTCCTTCGTTGAGGATTCTTCCCGTGTTCCTGCTCCTCGTCTGTGTTTCCACCTGCACCAAGCCCGAGTCTTCTCCGTGACTTCCTGGACAATCTGCTCACTACCGGTAACACCTTCGCCTTGTTTTGCAATCCCATCATTTTGTCATAAGGCAGAAGTGATGGGTTTTTATCATTGTATTGTTTGCAGTGTTTATGCATGCTTTTATATTTATTTATGCATGATTTTACTTATTTTAACTTTTTATGCCTTGGGTTTTATTCTGTTTTTATTGTGCTTTACATTTGATGTTTTTATGTGCGTGCATGCAATACTGTGACACACTTCTAGCCTTAATTGGACTTAATGAGGAGTAATCTGCACGTGGGGTCGAGCTGATGGACAGCATAACCAGCCACTAAGGGGAAGGAGAGGAGGACTCACGGCCAATCCGTGGCTGGGAGGAGGGGCAACGGCAGAAACACAGGAAGGAAATGCGAGGAAGAGGAGGTGAGCGCGTGGCAGCAGAGTCACACCTGTTCTGCAGTATGTCAGCGACGGAAGAGAGAGAACCAGCCGAGACGGACGAGGGGTTTCCCCAGACGGTGCGACCGGGTTCTAAAGACTATCCACCAACGCCTGTTTCCTCCGGCCTGGGTCGCCAGTTTCGCTAGCGACCCGGGAAAACCCTGAGTAGTTTTTATCGATTCATTGGCGGCCTGTATGTGTCCTGAGGTGCTAGCTAAACCGCGCTCGTAATTGTGGACCGATACTCGCCAGTTGCCGTTTGTGTTCATAGAGGGCTGGACCGGAGCCAAACACGTGGATTGTGGTGTGGCGCCAGGACTCCGCAGGAGCTGGGTGGACTGCGGGAAAGAAGAAAGATTGTTCCAGACTGCTAGGGCCTTGGCTGACTGTGGGTTGGGTGAAGGAAATATTCATTGTTTTATTAGATGCTTTTTATTGTGATCCTTTGTCCCGGTGGTTGTTTTAAAACTCTGCTTGATTTTAAGAACCTGTTTTGAGTCCCAGGCTCTCTCCTAGGTGGCGTTGTCGTTTTTAGTTCTTTTAAAATATTATCATTTTATAATATTTTTAATTATAAATTCTGGTTTTATTGTTTTTAGTTGTTTTAAGCCCTACGGCCGCCGGTTTTTACAATTTTCACCTCAGTATCTGCAATAAACCTCATTTTTTCTAACTCCACGCCTCATGAGTGTCATTCTGCATTTGGGTCAACCTGCCTAGTTATCCATAACAGAAACGGCTAAGCCAGGTGAGGCTGATATTGATAGCTGCTGGTATAGCGCAGCTGTTAGCCCGGTCAGCTCAGGTGTGTGTGGTGTGTGTGTGTAATCCATTAGCACTTCAATCTATCGCGGTGGACATACTAAGATGGCAGAAGAATTGTCAAGAAAAGGAAAGAGCATCAAAGATTTCCTGGACACCAAAGGAATAATGTTACAACTACATGATCCAGTGCAGCTGATCTCTGGCGTCTCAGAATTCGTCAAGGAAAATCCTGAAAATGAGGTTCGTAAAAATTGACTATTCTTCCATTCACGAAAACATTTTTACTGTTTGCCATTTTGCACATTTATAACATTCATAGTGTTTATTTGGTGTTTCATTTTCCAACAACAGGACTCAGCTGCTGCTGGACTGAGCACCCCCTGCATCCTCATCATGGGTTTGTAGTTTTTTGTATCATATTAACATGCTTTCTGTCCCCAGCTAACTTGTGACAGCTGTTCACTTGTTAGGCTGCAAAGACAACAATGATGGAGGAGCCAAATTTCAGTGCATTGCTCAAAATGTCTAGTTTGATTTGAAATGATACTCTATGTAGTTTGGTGGAGACAAAATCTTGCAATATCTGTAAAATTTAGAGTCTGAGAAAAGAAAAAAAATATCGAGAGAAAAAATAGTTTGTTGCAGAATACATGTTCTGAGCATTTTACACTCTGCTGGCCATATACAGTTTTTATTACCAAAAACTGTATATGGCCAGTAGAGAACCAAATTGTTTTGAGTATGAAAGAATGACTATATTTTCTGACGTTGGTATGCAATATTTTTCTTTTTGTAAAATCTTATGTTTAAGGTGATGGGCGATTCAAGATTGCTGTCGATCAGGAAGTTGTTAATGACATGAACTCCCCTGTTGTGGCCCTGAGCTACATTTTCTCCTTGTTTTACATCTTAAACATAAAATACCCAAAGGAGATGTCGCTTACCATGGAATTCATACAAAGGTAAGCAACAAAAATCGAAATGTTGTGTATAGAACATATTGTTGTGTTGCTGTTTATTAAACTGGACACAGTTGAATCTTACTTTCCCCAGGATGAAATATATTGCAAGTCACAGGCAAGCTCAGACTCACGTGACTGAGATGTAAATAGCAACCACTGGAAACATGAGTAGTAGAATTATACAATGGCTGGATTGGAAAAATTTCAAGCATAACTTGGCTGAAGCGTGCACACTAATGAGTTTCATCACACTTTATGTGATGGTTTTCTTGACACTGATTTAACTTAGTTCTGGATTAAACTGTATTTTAACTGTAGAATCTTGATAGAAAAGTCAGATTAGTCCAGCACTAGGTTTAATCTGTGTCTGGGGAAACTGGCACTATTGTCAGGATTCCTGTTTCAGCCCTCGCCTTGCTCCCTTTTTCTCCTCCTCTCTCGGTCTTATCCAGCCTGAGCCTCAGCTTTTGTCTCTGCCTCTCAGCCTTCAATCAACCACAATGACTGACAGCTGCAACTCCTGACACACCTGCTCCCAATCACCTCCTTCCCATTAGGACCAGCTCCTCCCTTCACTCTGCGCCTGGTCGTCATCCTATTGACCAGTTTCACAGCCTTCTGCCAACTTGTCTGCAGCCTGCATTTCCCCCAGCCGGCCTGTCCTGGTGTAGGAAGCTAAATATAATCATACTTTGGACACAGCCTGCATCAGAACATACTAAGACACCTTAAAAAAATCGACATAAGTTTGAATCATTATCAACAGGAAACCGTCATTGTTGAAGCCAAATATCATTGTCTGCAAATCACCAGACTCACTTGGCAAAATCAGTGATTTCACATTACTTACTTACTTTATATATTACACATTGATATGAATAGGAATATCCAGTAGTTTGCATAATTGTGAATTTGAACAACTTACTTTGGCAAGAAGCTTCCAGTACCTGCCTGTTTTACAACATATAAAGTTCCTTGCTGGTTGTTAAGTTGGTAGAAAGAAATATTTTGAGTAAATTCAATACTGTAATGGAAAAATACTCAAATATACTCTAAAAGTCTTTTTCCATCTGAGCATGGTCTTCATGTTACTCTGTGGTTCAGTTCCATTCGTTTTATTACTGCTGTAGCTAAAATACACATTTTCTTAAGAACATTCCTCTATCTCTTTCAATCCATACCAACATTTATCCCTAAATCATTTTTCGATTCCTTAGACTCAGCTGTATCATCCTATGTATGGAGTGGCAAGTGCCCTCGACTAAGTAATGTTCATCTTCAAAAATCAAAAAACGATGGAGGCTTGGCACTACCCAATTTCCGCTCCTATTACTGGGCGGCAAATATACATTGTCTCACCTTCTGGTCTTTTTTCCATTACCATCCCAATGGTCCATTATGGGTGACAATGGAGTTGAAATCAGGCAAAAATACTTCCATTCCAGCAGTGCTTGTATCTTCTCTCCCTCTTCCCTCAAGTATACCAATAGATAACCCAGTGGTCTGGCACACCTTGAGAATGTGGGTTCAGTTTAGGAGATACTTTGGTTTCAGTGAGTTCTCTCTCTCGAGTCCCATCTTGTCCAATCATCTTTTTCAACCCTCCCTAGTCGAGCCTACATTTCATGAGTGGCACAAACGGGGCATTAAGCATTTTAAGGACCTCTTTATTGACAATACCTTTGCTTCATTCGAGCAGCTTTCTGTGAAATTCAGCCTACTAGGCACTCACTTCTTCAGATACCTACAACTCCAACCCTTTCTCCATAATCAGCTATCAAGCTTCCCTGGGACACCCGACATGGAGGCTGCTGATGCACTTCTTAATCTAAATCCATCACGGAAAGGGCTGATATCAATTATATATGACAAACTGGCCGCTATAAAACAGGCCCCTCTTGACCAAATTAAATCCTCCTGGGAAAAAGATCTGAACCTGTCAATCCCAAATGCCACTTGGGATTCAATTTTCAGGTTGGCTAACTCAACATCCCTATGTGCTCGTCATAGCCTGTTACAGTTTAAAGTAGTGCACAGAGCCCACATATCCAAAACCAAACTCTCCTGCATCTATCCAGATGTTGATCCCTGTTGTGATAAATGTAAGACTGATGAGGCTTTGCTCATCTACATGTTCTGGTCATGTCCCAGCCTGGAACAATACTGGAGAGAAGTCTTTCAAACACTGTCACTAATCCTTAACTTTGACTTGGAACCTAACCCTCTAGTAGCTCTCTTTGACATCACTGGAGATGACGACACTTATCTCACCCCAAATAAGCGCCACATAATTCCATTTACCTCCCTTTTGGCCAGGCGGGCCATTCTGTTAAAGTGGAGGGATGCTGCCCATTTAGTTTGCTTAGGTGTGGTGCGTCGTCTACTTGATTTATGGATTGGCACATGTGGGAAGTTAAAATCCCGCATTTCATCCAGGCAAGTCTCTCTGATTTCTGCCAAGTTACTTGCTCTCAGAATGTACATACCCTCCGAATTTGCCCGAAGACCAAGGGGGCTTGATGAAAGATTAAGATGGAAGGCAACAGAACTTAGGCAGTTCCTACTTTACACTGGCCCAGTTGTTTTGAAAGATGTTCTGGCTCCTGAGGTGTATCAAAACTTTATGCTCTTATCTGTGACCATTTACATTCTGGCAAGTCCAACCTATTGTTTGATGCTAAATGACTTTGCAAACACACTCCTCAGAGCATTTGTTAAACATTTTGGGCAACTCTATGGTCAGGAATTTGTAGTATACAACATACATGGCTTGATTCACCTCAGTGAAGATGTAAGGGTACATGGGAACTTGGACCTAATATCTGGATTTCCTTTTGAGAACTATTTAAAAATCATTAAAGGCATGGTTAGAAAGCCTAGTTCACCACTGCAACAAGTGATACGTAGGATTTCAGAACTTGACTCAACAAGTTTACCAGAGGAAACTCTGAAAACTGGCAAAAATCTCAAAATGTCGCATTCAGATGGACCTGTCCCAGAAGGCTTTGTGGGAACTGTCTCCCAGTTTAAAGAACTGGAAATGGATGAATTTGTCATTAATTCATCAGAGAGGGACAGATGCATTAAAGTGAATGGCAGGATACTTCTGGTCCAGAATATAGTTGTTTTTGAGGGTCAGGAATACCTGGTCTGCAAAGAATACAGACAGATTGCAAGCTTTTTTGACTATCCCATTGACTCTTCAAACTTGGGAATTTGTTTTGTGTCAGATCTGTCATCACACCTAATGTGCTTGAGGTTGGACACTAAAATACAGAAGTGTGTTCGATTACCTTTGGAGGCAGGATTTGTTGTTGTGCCTCTTCTGCATGCAGATTCATTCTAAGCTTGTTTAACCTTAGCCGTACACAGCATGTGTACGGCTAAGGTTAAAC
>NW_007578608.1:53135-69132 GCF_000690725.1 Stegastes partitus
CCAGAATTCTGTCATTTAAAAACATCCATCCATCCATCCATAGTCTGTACATTATTTGTACGCCGCTTAATCCTCTGCAGAGTCGCGGGGGGGCTGGAGCCTATCCCAGCCGACTTAGGGCAAAGGCAGGGGACACCCTGGACAGGTCGCCAGTCTATCACAGGGCTACACTTAGAGACAAACAACCAAGAACACTCACATTCACACTTATAGACAATTTTAGAATCATCAATTAACCTCAGCATGTTTTTGGACTGTGAGAGGAAGCCGGAGTACCCGGTGAGAACCCACGCTGCACAGGGAGAACATGCAAACTCCACACAGAAAGATCCCAGGCGTCCTAACCGGGACGCGAACCGGGGATCTTCTAGCTGTGAAGCGACGGTGCTAACCACTGCGCTACCGTGAAGCCCCATTTAAAAACATATACACTCTATTAATTATGATGTCTGAATCTCTTTATTTACAGCAAACTACACAACTGCCCGCCTCAAACTTCCCCAAGCAGAAACCCACACTGACCTACAGACAGCAGAAGAAGATGACGACATACCAAAGAGAAAGCGAAAAAGACTGTAAGCATTCAAAGCCACTACATACTACATTTGTGAGACATATTCTTAATGTCTCACAAATGTAGTATGTATTACTACATTATCTGCTGTCAATAACTACCACCTCACTTAGAGTGAATTCTTCTTCAGTTCAGTTTAGAAAGTAAATCTTTAGCTGATGCAATTAACATATATTCATACATTGTTATACATACATTGATATCATAATATCATTACTTATATGATATTGATGACTTTCAACACTGGAGCTGTAAACACCTACTACACAGTATGCCATGTTTTGAGGCTGGAGTATAACATTTAGCTCTGAAAACTGAATCTCCTTATTCATTCACATTATGTTGAAGAAAAATCACTCAATAGGGGAGACCAGGGTAAGTTGAGCATAGGGACAAGTTGAGCGACCCATTGCTGCTGGGATACCATAAGAAAAAAATATTTAGGATGAAGGCATCATTTCATGGAGTAGGTGAAGGTAAGAACCATATAAAAGTGGTTTGACATTTACTGTATGTCCAAAAAAAAAAAAAAAAAAGTTCACTCTTGAGAGTGAATTCAGTCACTCATCTAGTGTCATGAAAGTTGTGTTTAGACCAAAAGGCATAATTATAAATTTGTTTACATGAGTTGTGGTATCTATGAGCTACAATATGAGACAATACAATATGACATTTTAGCTGTGGGGAGGAATAAAATCCATAAGGTAGCTGTGGGATGAGTTGAGCCACCTGCCCTATACACTTAATGAGTGTATTTTAGCTGTATATGTCTTATTACATCAAGATTCTGGATGTTTATGATTATAGTATGTACCTGAACACAGGAAAAGTTGTTTATGGTAAGCCAAGCTTTACTTTCAAAGAGAAAGAGGATGGATTCTTTGTGAAGTAATGTCAAAATTACCCAAATCTGAGTGAGTTGGTAGCTCAGCAACATGTCCCTGGTTTTGTGTCTCCCTATAGTTCAGAGTTTGATGTAGTGGTCTGAGATTAATGTCTATCATCAGATGCAGTTATCTTCTTCCTCATATGTTTTTTTTACTCATGCCTAGTCAGTGGTTATGGCAGGCCCATTCTCCTGCCCAGCTAACGAAAGTAATAGGGCTACGGAGTCTGATGTGTGCTAT
Organism: Stegastes partitus; assembly: GCF_000690725.1. Classification (NCBI taxonomy): domain Eukaryota; kingdom Metazoa; phylum Chordata; class Actinopteri; family Pomacentridae; genus Stegastes; species Stegastes partitus. Next base: position 54,837 of record NW_007578608.1, read on the forward strand.
ATCTTAAGCACTACAAGTTCAGTGCCACAACTTACCAATGACAAATGCTTTATACTAGTAGTCTCTCACAATCTTTTTCAATTTCTTCCTCTTCCCCTCCCAATCCCCTATATGCACACACAAGACCAAACATTCGCTTTCAAAGCGATAGTGACAGCGACTCAACTGTACGAAAATCATCACTGCCAGCAGCCCCAAAAATTCAACGGCCAGGCTTGAATACAACACAGAGAAGGGCCCCTAGCCACCAACGATCTGCATCAGTGGCAAGCCCACTGCCCACTGCCCGCCCACAACAGCCAGTGACCAGTCCGGGCAGTGAACGGTCGTCAGCTGCAGGTGCTTCAAATCTGATTGATCTGAGTGATTATATTTGCACACTAATGCACATACCCTCTCTGTCTCACTATCTTTTTCTCTGTCTCTGTATGATATCATCTTACAATGCTTTTTTGGTTTTAATTATTTTACTGTATGTCGTTATTTTTAGCTCTTCTGCGTAGGCTCCTGACAAACCAGGAGCTTATCATGGAGCAGCTCAAAATTATTACCCTGACCCTGAATAAGATCCAGGGACAGCCTGTTGGTGGGCAGGAGGTCCTTGAAAAGGATGTCTTCCCACTTAAGAACATCAGCTCTTTACTGGCTGTGGAGAAGCGGGTCAGGGAGGAGGCGGACTTTAAACAGAAAATGGTAACAATCTATTTCTCACTCTAGAACTATTTCGTGTATGTCAGTGTTTATGCTAGATTTTTTTTTTATTGGAGTGAGGACTATTTTAAAGTAAAGAGTGTTTGGATACATGTTTTGTACATCTGTGGGAAACAAAATTCCTCATGCGCAGCCAAAATGAAGATCAGCTGGTTACAGGGACATCTCAGGTGAAAAATAAAGATAAACCACAGCACACTGAAATTACTTTACTGAAATGTATTGATTTATTTAAATAACTCTTTATTGACAGCTGTCAATAGATAGGACAGTCAGTCTTTGGGCCATTTTCACCCAGTTTTCACCCGTAAAGTGTGAGCACTGTGGTCGCGTTCGATGAGCATACTGTACAGTGTGAGTACATAAATCGTTAGCTTTGACCATAAATCGTAGACGATTTACTTGTACAGTGTGCAGTGCTGGTATAAACAACAAGATTTTCAAAAATCATACATTGTATGCCTGGTTTAATACTGCTTGTATAGATCATGCATGTTCTTTTTTTATCTTTCTTTTTTTGAGATTACTGCTTTGAGTGTCATCGGTGGGGTCGATATCAAGGATACCGTGTGGCGAATCATGAGGAACATATTCACCAACTCCATGGCCAAACAACTAAACTGGCGTGGTGTGAATGGGAAAACGGCATTCCACAGCCTCCAGTTAAAAGATGTAATTACTGGTAAGTGTTAATTGTGGGTTATATTTCTTAGTGATGTGTCTTATGAATTGGTTTTCCTTTTCTTTCATGCTTGTGAGTAGATAGGGGTGCTGAAATTAATCATATAATCAATTTATCAAGATGCAGATGTGGGTGATTATGCATCAGAGTGGTAGCAGACTCTATTCTATTCTAATAGAATGCCATTGCTTGTTGATTTTCCTGCTGCAGCTACAAAACCAAGTCACAGGCAATTAGTGAAGGCTATTTGATCATGTTCCATGTGTGTTCAAATTTGTTTAAGTGCATGACTACATGAGTTTTAGTAATGGCTGGTAGGGAGAAAATACTGGAGCACACGGTCAGTTTTAGAAGTTTTTATTACAGTGCAGGTTGCTGACATTTTTGCATGAGTAAGTCTTCTTCAGGGCATATTAACTAGGGTGCCTGCTCAGTGAAACATGTCTGATTGGAGGAGCAGGTAAGCTGCATCATATAAAAGAGCTCACATGTCACGACACACTTAAGTAATATAATTAATTAAAAATTATGACAGTCTAATACTTGTTATAAAACACTTATAATGCAACAACATATACACCAAGTCAATCATTAAACATTTTATGAGGCACCAGTCTAAAGCTGCCATTCTTAAAATGCTGTTTGCTCTGAAGAAGACATATTCTTTCCCGAAACGTCAGCAACCTGCACCATAATAAAAATTTCTAAAACTTTGTGCTCCACCATCTTCTCCAGCTGTTTATCTGTCGCATGCTCTAAAATATACCGGTCTGCAATCAGTTCGTCAGCTGAAGGGGAGAGTTTTCCTCCTATAATTTTAGTAATGGGCTGGTCATGGCTAGACTGTTTCCAAACTACACTCATTGCTGCCCAACTATGGGCAGGATATAGCATGCCATGCAACTAGCCATTTCTCACCATTGTGTTCAATCTATCCAAAGCTTTACAGTTTTCTCAATTTTTAGGAACAGTCAGAAACAATCAGTTGACGGCCACTGCAACAGACCAGGAGGTGGAGGCTTATATAAAAAGGTGGCTTCATCTCGCCGGAGACAGGGATGGTGGGAGGAGAGAGAGGGAGGAGAAGAGGCGTGCCACACAGCTCACACGTAAGTCAGCTACAATACCTATTTTGCAATATATGTGTGATACTGTTCTACTGCAGAAATCGAGATTAAGCCGTGTAGCAACGCATTACGTAATAACGGTGCAATATGTAATAACGTAATACATTTTCACCTCATTATGTAATAACGCCGCATTTTGTAATACATTTCTTGAACGCATTTTGTAATAAACTTTGACGCATTTCGTAATAACTTACTACATAATTCAACAGTTATTACAAAATGCGGGTGCACCACTGTAACTTCAGGTTAAATGTGAAGTTTGTCAGAGTGTTTGATGAAGCTGCTTTACTCCAGTTCACTTTGCTTGTTATCAGTACCATCTTTCATTGTTGTCTGAACAGAATGAGGTTGAGCAAGCAGATATTGGGTCAGTGATCAGACACAATATCAACTATAGCTACAGATTAATTGTAATTAAAAACAGACTATGGATTTAAGTATTGAAAGACATCAACACAATATTGTATAACTTTATATCATTTTACAGGGCCTTTTTTGTTTGGTCTCCTGATAAAGTTTTGTGTTTTGCACTTCACTGCAACCATATACAGTAACCACAGTACTGCTTTACTGAGTCAACAAAATATGTTCTTTTGTGCATTTCTTAAAGGGCCAGATGAAGACGAGACGATGTTGGGGCCATGATTTTTTTGGAGTGAGCGTTGGAGGTCAAAAACGGTGTTCCGCATTTGAGTTTTGTTCATGTTTGTTTTGTTTTGCCTGTTTTGTGGCACAGGTTAAAAAAATAAAGAATCATAGTTCTCTACTTTTCACAAGTTGTTTCTCAGGTCTGGTTATTTCTTCAATTCTTCAGTAGGTATCATCATCTTTGACCCTGAGATGAGTCCCAACAAGACTGGACCACTGCATGCCACCATTTAACACAGTATCTGGAGGTACCATAATGACATGTAGCCACAAATTCAGACCAGCTCTGGTTTATTTATATGATGTGTTCATATTTGACATAGAACTTTGTCATGGTTTGGTTGTGACTCCAAAGTGTGCAGGCTAGACAAAATCATAGACTGTAAACCAGTTCTGGGTAAGTCTGAGAGCTAACTGTGGCTCCTGGTTGAGTGAGTTCTGATGTATTCAACTCTTGATTGATATTTAGCATTATGACTAGGCTGTGGGTCATATGTGAGAAACAAGTGTGGACCACTCGTGTCATTCCATGTGGTAGGTGGGTCAGAATAAAAATGCATAGTGGCCCAAATTTGGGTGAGTGCTGGTTTATTTGGTCTATTGTTGGCTGACATATGGCACTGTGTTGGTTTGATTGTGGCCCACTACTGGTAAACAGCTGTGGACCACCCTTGTGCCATCATCCCATGTGGGATGTGGGCCAGAATAAAAATTTACAGTGGTGGCCCACATTTGGGTGAGTGTTGGTTTATTTGGCCTGTTTTTGGTTGACTTCTGGCATTGTGATGGCTTGGTTGTGGCCCACTTTTGGCAAACAAGAGCGGACCTCCCAAGTGCCATCATTCCATGCGGTATGTGGGCCGGATGAACATGTCAGGTGTGGGCCAGATATGGGCCAAAAGAATTTTGCTATCTGGGATGTTTAACAAATACTTCAATTTGACAGAATTTTCTGTTTTATTATTTGTCCGTCAATGGTACACAGGATATACTGTAAATCACGGAATTTTTCATTATAGGGTTGAAGGAAGTGTCTGTAAATTTAACGGAAAATGGACTATCTGCAAATCCACGGATTTTTTATTATTATTTTTTTTACAGCATACGCTTCAGTAAGGGCTTTTAAAACCAACCTGTGCCTGTGAGAGATGCAGATGCTGCAAGAAAACTTGAGCCATTTTCCATGCTGCCAAACAATGAAAGAGCAGCAGGGGTTTGCATGGATTTCATACTGAAACCTGGTGTACACTCGACCCAGTCTCACGGCAATACGGAAAATAGTCACGAAATTTCATCTTATTGTTTCGTGTCCTGGGACATGACTTGCCTGACTTTTTCGTGTTAACCAGCACAAATGTCAAACCAATACATTTCAGTTGGAATTATCTTTCGTGTCCGGGACACGTTTTTCCCCTATCAGACAAACAGATACTGTGATGTTTTTGCCGTTCTTTTCCTCGGACAGTCAGCATGAACCAATTTTACTGTTGTGGCCCGTCCATACTAATAACTATAGAGATTACTGTGAAGATGTGTGCACCCACGCTGACCAACGTTAACATTACACATGCATATAAGCTCTGTATTTATTCAGATAGAAAAGACAAAAAATATATCCAGGCAAAGAGAAGCTGTTCTGAGATCGCTGTGAAAGTGATCCCAACAAAAACATTCTGTAAACACTGGCGCTGAGCAGCTCCCGTGTGCTCCAGCTGCATATAAACGCCGTATCCATTAAAATAATAATAATAATTTTATTTACAAAGTGCTGTACAGGCAATAAATCAAACACAATCAATAAAACAACACAATCCAACAATTCAGGACACATAAGATAAGGTGTACATGTGGGTCTTTAGCTTTGCTTTAAAAACATCCACAGAGCAGGCCTGTCTTATGTCGAGAGGGAGACTGTTCCACAGTGTCGGGGTACGGAATGAAGAAGCTCGCTCACCAACAGTCTTTATCCTGACCTTCGGCACAGTCAGCAGTGCAGATCCTTGCGAGCGGAGGGCACGAGAAGGTGCATGCAGTGTGTCAAGATCTAACAAATGAGAGGGTGCCAGTCCATTTAAAATTTTAAAAGTACCTTAAAATCAGCACGAGCCTGACATGGAGGCCAGTGCAAAGAGGCCAGCACCGGGGTCATGTGATCGAATTTTCCATCTCCAGTCAGAACCCGAGCTGCAGCATTTTGCACCATCTGCAGGACTCTGAAACTTTTCTTGGGTAGTCCTGACAGAAGAGCATTACAGTAGTCCAAACGAGACGTAATAAAAGCGTGGATGAGGACTTCAGCATCTTTGACCCTTAAAATTGGCCTGATCTTAGCGATCCTTCGAAGATGAAAAAATGATATTTTTGTCACCTCCTTAATGTGCTTATCAAAAACAAGAGTCTGATGGAATATAACACCAAGGTTTTTCATCTTGCCAAGAATAATAAAATCATCAAGAGACAAGGACACGTTACTAAATGCATTCTGTAGCTTCTGGGGTCCAGTGATCATCATTTCAGTCTTTGCAGAGTTAAGGAAAAGGAAGGCTGCCACGAGAACATACTGTCAATTCTATGTCTCGCTATGGCTCCTAAACTTATAGCCATGCATTGAACACCAGCGTAAACAAAACGCATGAAACGAACCCCTCACCGACCCTAATGCACTAACATGAACAGGAAAACTTGCATCTTGAACATGACTGTGAGAAACTACGGCCGATGGCAGTTGCTCTACACTAACGCACGGTTTCCAAACACTGGTGTGCTCACGGTTGCCGGTCACGTCAGCGGCGCTCTGCGTTGCTCCCTCCCCCACAGACCTGGCAGGCAGTCGCACAGCAGATGTGGACTGAAGACCTGGAGCTGCGTCCGCCTGGAAAACACAGCATTCAGTCAACTGCACATCAAACACGTGTAACTACACAAAACTCATAACAGACAAGGAATGTATTTCATAATGAGCATATTTCACATAGTTTCATACTTAAACATGTACTGCATTACAAATAACTTGACATAAAACTTTACAAACCTTTGGTGTGTCGGACACCTCCATGGCAGCACAGCTAGGTGATGCACAGGAACACACCTGCCCACGATGTGGAGCCGCCTCTGCCTACAAAAGCAACCATTACAACTAATGCATAAATCATGTAGGTACACACACAGACATTGCAATAACACACAACACAGACACTGACATGCAATCTATCCCCATTACAGTGACACACCTCCACATGCTACATTTCAACACCACCATAGAATGAATGGATGCACCAACCTCCTGGGTCACCGACGCGCTCGCTGTACCGGTACGGGATGTCAAGGAGCACACCTGCACAACAGCTGTAGCTGCCTCTACCTACAAAGACATTTGATAAACAGTCAACACGTTTTCAGTCCTTTGCAGCTTTATACTGTTCAGCACAAAATTGCCATTTCTCAAACATTGCACTGATAAAACCACTCACCTGCAGGCTTTGCTTTGAGGCAGCAGCTCTCTGCCTCGGTTTCGCACGTGGTTCCTAAAATACACAAACACACGACTGTTCTTTATGGCCTTTTTTGGATAACTCATTTTCATACATAACAACACAGCTGCAATGTGCTACTACAATACCTTCCTGACTTTTGGAACCGCTGATGTGGCTGAAACGCAGGCAGCTGGTGGAGTAACGTCTTCCACCAGATGTGACAGGGCGCTAAACCTGCCACCACTGACGGGGATGGAACAGCCCCACAACGTAGCCTATGAAGTAGACATGAAACAACACAGTGCTTTTCACTTTTTGTACTCCAGTTCAAACCCTGTGTGTCATTATTATGCATCTTTGAATTTTGACATTGCACCTTCATGCAATCACAACAAACCTGCTGCTGGTCCTCTGCTTGACATCTCTATAAAACAGTCAGAGAGAATGTATTTAAAAATAAGCACCCCATAAAAATAACTGCACAAAATTCTTCTACACAAACCCCTCATTACAAATACTTGGCATCACATAATTGCATGGAGCTATCTTTTACCTTCCGACCACGCCGGACAGTGCTCCACTCAAACGGATTGGCTGAGGGATCCCGTTTGACGACCTCTCCTTTGACGACAATTCTTTGAGATGGTGCACACTTTGCCTGTCTGGGTGGGGTCTGCGGTTTGGGTACTGGTGGCTCAAGAACCTGCAAAAAACAGTAATAGATATTTTGTCTTTATCACATGTACACAACACAATTGCAGCGTGCATTGTGCACATCATACCTATACACATACACAGTGCATGTACCAAAAACACATATATGCATGATAAATTACACAATACAAACACGCGCAACTAAGTAAGAACATTGACATCTAACCAATGCTCCAAACTTACCATGTAAGAAGCCATCCACAGCAACTGTGCCAGGATAGGCATCCCCACAGTGTCCGACAGGTGGACCTGCAGAAATGAACAGTAACACATACAATTAACTTCATTTTCTTGTCATTGTATGTACAGGCTGTGTGCTTTTCAATGTACAGTTCCCCATTTGCCACAATGCAGCATCATGTTATACTTACACCATCCCTGCACCACAACTCCAAATTGCTCATGGGGAAGTACTCGGCAACCGGGTAGTACTTTACACCTTCAAAGCACAAACAAACCATTATGAAATACAGACATGTACATCTTGTACTGTATGTTTGCTCAAGTAAACATTATTTTTCATATCACAGCGCTTACTACTCAACATCTTTGGCTACAGTTCCAGAAGTCTCTCTACAGCTGTGTGTATGTCTGTATCTACTACTATTGAACGTACCCATGCTTGCAGCAACGCGATGGTACTCCTGGCAAAGGTGTTGCTGCAAGTTCAAGTCTACGTTGAGGCGCAGAGTAAAATCTGTCACAACCACCCGCAAAACATCATTCTTGCTCATTGTCATTCAATGACTTCCCACATCAACCATATACATTAATCTACAGAAATAAACATATCTTGCAAATAAATGTGTATACCACAAACACGTGCACAACCACAAAGTTTTTTTAAACCATGCTTACACTGGTATGATGGCTGCAGACCGTCGCAAGAAATTGGCAGAAATCTGCGGCGGCCTCATGGATGGTCCTGCTAGCTGTCAGGTTGTTGCTTGGGGCCTGCACAAGGACAGCGTCTGGTTTCCTTGGCAGCACAGGAACAGGAACTCGGCAGCAGCGCCCCCCGGTGTAGACATGACGCCGATGGACAGCTTGCCCTCTGGCATCACAACAATCCAATCTGCAATGCTCCGCAGATGGGACGCGCCAACGAGAAGAACAAACATCAACACAACAACATTTGTTACAATGCAAATCATGGCACCAGCATTTTGCTATGATGTGCAACTGCTCTACAACTATATTACCTTCTTGTGCGGTGCCTCTGCCGGAATGACCAACTTGTGGCTTCATCCAGTCACGAGTGAAGTTGGCCATCTGTGCACAGCGTGGTGGTAACCAGTACCACAGCCTATTACAAAAACACACAACACCAAAATATTGAACATCCATCCTTTACATATCATACCATGTGAATTTCTGGCCATATGATATCATATCACACATGTGACTGGCACAAGACATAGAAAATAAAACTCTTCACAATATACAATGTAATTCATGTACAGCTTGGCTACTTACGTGCATGGCTGCCACTGGCAGTCTGCTGGGGTTCGACATCCAGAGTACGTCGGGTCTCCATCCACCTCCTGGCAGCCTGGGAACAGCGGTGGGCCTTGGCACATGGCATCTCTGAAAATTTCAACACAACAGCTTAATCACAGCTCCACACTAACATTATTTACTTGAATCACCAGTGCCTTAACTGTCTTATTTGCTCACATTTCTCACCTTCTCACTGACAAAACACTTTACTTGCTGAACATTTTAAGATAAGAAAATCCTGTATTGCTCCCCTCACCAGGGGAAATTTCCATTGTTACAGCAATAACATCTTTCTCAGCAGCACTAAACATGCAGAATAATAATAATCATAATAATATGTGGGTGGTTGACAAATAACACAACGCTGACTGTCCGTGTGTCACATACTCATAAAAATTAATAACTTTTAAGAATACATAAATAAATATTGTTCCCCTGGCAACATAAAGTAAAATAATACCAAAGGTGTTGTGGTTTTAATAAGATTTCTGCGTGGAATTTTGATCTAAACATCAAAAATGTCATATGGTGTGACTGTCTGGCATATGTGTGTCCTCAGAAATAAGAGCATATTTCCAAATAATGTATAAATATTTGATAGTTCTATAGTGCATAGAATATAATAATGTGTTATCAGTAACCACATTAAGTCTTGATGTTGATGCATTATGTCAAAACAAATTATGACCAAATACATTTTGTCCACAAAGTGGTCGTCATATGGTGTGACACTATAATGTACATTTTGAACGGGCAATAATTTGGACATCATAATGATAAAGAGGACCACAGCCAACCAGGAAGCTACAGTAACATCTCTGGAATGACTTGCAGATTTTTAAGGTGAATCGTGCTTTTCTGATTTTTAGTTGAAAAGTTATGAATCCGATATCACCAGTAGTGGTCAATGTTTTGTGTTGTATGGTGTGACATTATTTGCATGAAAAATACATATTTCCCACAAATTTTACTTATTAATTATAAAAGATCAATGCTGCGAAGTGGCTAATTACATGCTAACTATTAGCTAGATGTTTTTAGTTTGCAAATAATTTAGCTTGACTGATCAAAATGTCATATGGTGTGACAGGTTTTCCCAGTCACACCATATGACATTTACTTTGTTTTTCATTCATCTTTATATAAATGTTTGATAGAAGTAAAATATCTTTATGATAAATGATCCACTTTCCAACTTTCAATCAGTCAATTCCATGTTGCCATATTTTACAAGTTTTTTTTATCTTTCTTTTTTAAAACCATATTTTACAGTTTGTCATACTGTGCATATTAAAAGATTAGTTTTCCTGCATTTCTTGTCAAAAGGGAGACAGATACAGTATGTCCAGCATGGAGAGGACACGCAAGTACAGGGAAAGACTGAATGCAGACCCTGTAAGGAGAGAGGAAGTCCTCAGGGAAAGGAGGAAAAAGTAAATTGATCTGCCAGTTCACATACGACAGACACAGACAGGAGAGCGTTGTATTATTATGACTATTATGACTACAAGAGCGAATCTGAAAGTAAATGTTTAAAATCCTAAGTCATGATGTAATCCTAAGTAATGATATATTTTTCTTGAACAGGTATGAAGAGAGGAAACAATATCTGAGCCAGAACCACTTCGCAGGTCTGCCAAAGACTGACTGGATGAAATTTGACAAACAGCGGTCCCCAACCTTTTTAGCACCAAGGACCAGATTAATGTCATACAATATTTTCACGGACCGGCCTTTAAGGTGTGGCGGATAAATACAACAAAGTAAAAATGATACGACTGGCATAAAAACAACTCCAATGCAACTTTACTAGCAGCGTCGTAACATCACGCAAACAACAAATAATATCCACTCTGCCCCAAACACTCTTTGACTCTGGTCGCTATGGTAACGTTTAAACATGAATGAACAAATAAGATACAGATACACCACAAAAACGAATATATAGTGCATGAAAATTTTAACTCACTGTAACGATGACTCAATGGGAGCCCTGAGCTTGTTTTTTCTGCAACGAGACGGTCCCATCTAGGTGTAATGGGAGACAATGACACCCAAAGTGTGTTGCTTATGTCCAGTCTACTCCGTAGTTTTGTTTTGGTTGCTGTCACTGCAGAAAACTCCGCTTCACACAGATAGGATGTCGGAAATGGCAGAAGGGTTTTCAGTGCTGTTGTGGCGATCTCAGGGTACTCTGCCATGACTTTAATCCAGAACACCGGCAGAGTTGTTGTCTCGAACATAATTTTAAGTCCGCCGTCATTTGCGATCTCCAGCAGTTGATCTTCTTCTTGCATAGACATGCTGGATTCACCTGGTCTGTTGACAAATGGGTCGCGGATCCATCCCTTGGCAGTTCGTGGGTCTTTTTCTGGTTGGAAAGTACCTCTCGAACTCTTTTAAAAGCAAAGACAGGTGATCGTGCACCAGCTGGGAGGATGAAGGCTCAGGCTCACCCAAAATCTCCGCCAAGGTTTGAAACATGTCCAACATGTCTCTGTTCACGCGCCGTCCCCACAAATCCAGTTTGGCTTTAAATGCAGCTACTTTATCTGCCAACTTGAAGACAGTTGTCATTTTCCCCTGAAGCGACAGATTCATTGAGCAGGTTGAATATGTCGCACAAGTAAGCTAGTTTTGCAACCCATTACTTGTCAATGAAATGTGCTGCCAGCGGTGACTTTTTCTCAGAGAGAAATCTCTGCAGCGGCTCTCGTAATTCAAACACTCTGGCCAGCGATTTCCCTCGGGATAACCATCTAATTTCTGTATATAAGAGAAGGCGTCGGTTCTCCGCGTCCATCTCCTCACAAAGCTGTTCAAACAGGCGCGAGTTAAGGGCGTGTGCTTTGATGTGGTTAATAACTTTAACGACATCATTCAATACGCTGTTAAGTTCCAGTGGCATTTTTCGGCTAGCCAGCATTTCCCTGTGAATGACACAATGCGTAGATTCACACTCAGGTGCAACCTCCTTAATCCGAGCAGTTAATCCAGACAGCCGTCCGGTCATCGCAGCAGCTCCGTCTGTGCGTATGCCGACACAAAAGGACCATTTCAGTTTTCCTGATATGTAACCATCCATCGACTTGAATAGTTCTGTGGTTTTGGTTGGCAACGATAGTGCACATACAGATCCTCGTGCACATCCTCCTGATAAAGATATCGCACATAAACAAGTAGTATTGCCTTGTTGTCAACATCTGTAGACTCGTCAACCTGGAGTGTGTACCACGGTGATGTATTAATCCTCTCCAACAATTGTGTCTCAATGTCTTCGGCTATTTCTTCAATGCGCCGCGTCACGGTGCTAGCCGACAGAGGTACCTGTGCTATCTTTTTAACCGCAGCCTCTCCTAGAAGTTCACGGCAAATATCTTTAGTGGCGGGCAGGATCAATTCTTCACCAACGGTGAATGGATTCTTAGCCTTAGCGATACGGTTAGCCACTAAGTATGATGCTCTCAGTGCGCTCGCATTGAAATGTTGATGTGGTGCCCCTCAGTAATTTCTTCTGTTCTTCGTGTTGCCGTTTTTTTCTTTCAAAATGCTCCGAGGACTTGTCTTTTAGTTCAGGGTGCTTGGTCTCCAAGTGGCGAAGCAGCTTTGAGGGCTTCATTGCCTCATTGGAGAGCTGGCCGCCGTATATTATGCAGAGTGGGCTTGGTGCGTGAGAGTCACCTGTCGCGATAAATCCATATTTTAAGTAGGACTCCTGGTATTGTCTGTTGAATGCGGCTTTCTTTTTCCTGGAAGTCGTAGGCTCTTCTTCTGTCTCATCACTGGGCCTTTTCCCCTTCAAAAAAAAACTTTTCAAAGACGTTTGTTTTTTATTCATTTTGCTAGCTTGTGGGTGAAAATTTAGTTTTCACACAACCAAGATGTCGGAGAGAATCCGGTCATTTTTCAAAATAAAAGATCGTTCCGACTCAGATAATAAATAAAACGGAAATAATGCAATTATTTATTCTTTCTTGTGCGGCCCGGTACCAAATGATCCACGGAGCGGTACCGGTCCTCGGCCCGGGGGTTGGGGACCACTGGTCTAAAACTATTGAATAAGATAACTGTCAAAAAGGTGACAAATACAAATACCGTTACACACCTACTACACATACTATACAACCCTCACAGGACAGTGAGAGAGTGAGACAGGAAAGGGGGAAGAAGAATGTTGTAATCTTTATTTCGAACATAAACAGTGAAATCAACAAAACAAAACAAAAGATAATAATAATCAATAATAAATAAAGGTAAATAAGAATAAGAAAACAAAATTAAATCAGCCAAGAGAAAATAAAAAAGAAAATGCATTTATCATCACAAACATGCTCAAAAAGGAGTAGGAAGAAGTAGAAACTTATTTAATCCTACCCCCTAATCTCATGTATATACACATGCACACACACTGACATACACACCTGTTTTCATGTATAAAACTTTACATGATTATCAATATAGTCATGCGTCCACACATCAGTGCACACTGTTATAACGATACCCTGTTTTATAAATTAATCTAACAGTATCAGCAATACACCAGATACTCACAGAAATAAAACCAAAATTACATGAATAAATTAAAAAAAAATTTGAATATAATAACTCAGAGCCACCTAACCCCACCCCGTAAGCCACCACAAACAAACTAACAAACAAACAAACAAACCTTCAAGCCCCCTCCTCTGTGTATCTTGTGAAGGTGATTTTCTTATATTTCGTTTTAAACTGGTTGATGGTTGGACATTGTTTCAGCTCCACACTCAGTCTGTTCCACAGCCTTACTCCATCCATCTTTTCATTGTTGTTTGACATCTCTGAATTTTAAAGTTTCATTTTTCCCTTAAATCGTACCCTCCCTCCCTTTCTTGAAACATTTTCTGTAAGTTACTTGACAGTAAATTATTCCTGGCTTTGTATAGATATTGTGCGGTTTGGAATTCTACAATATCCGATAATTTAATTATTTTGGACTTTACAAATAATTGATTGGTGTGTTCTAAATAGCCCACATCATGAATTATTCTGACAGCTCGGCTTTGCAGTTTAGATAATGACTCCAGTGAACTTTCATATGTATTACTCCAGACCTCAGTGCAGTAATTTAAGTACAGTAAGACCAGTGAACAGTACAAAATGTGGAGTGATTAGTTTTAGCCATTACAGAAATGGTTCTGGATATTTTAGTGTAAATGTATTTAATGTGAGACTTCCAGCAAATGTTATCATTTATTGTCACCTCCAGGAATTTGATTTCATGTACTCTTTCCATGTCTACCCCCTTGTTGAGAATTACTGTCTTCTCTGCGTGTTCGTTTCTAAAGATGAGATCGGATTCAATTGGGTCTCAATCAATCAATTTAATTACACATTGAATATTGCATTACAGAGCTCTGGGTCAAACTCTCCCTGGCATCAGACAGAGCAAGACTACTCCT
>NW_007578608.1:74193-78536 GCF_000690725.1 Stegastes partitus
TGTAATTTGACGTCCTAACAGTGCTCTCCAGTCTCCTAAAGCTAAAGTGTGTCCCTTAGTGAGTGAATTTAATTTGCCCATCCATTTACCTCCTCCCTCCGTTGGGTGTGGCATTTTTTCTAATATATCTTCCATATCAGTAAAAGAAAAAGGTTGATATTTCATTCCTCCTGCTCCGGTGGCTAACAGGGGCAGCTGTCCTGCCGCTGTCCCTGATCTAAGATTATAGCCATGTCGGTCTGAGGATTTTGGGGTGGAAGTAAACTTCTGTCCCGACCACATTTTCATTGTTCCCCTAATATCCACTGGAATCCGTCCGGTTTCAGAATTATTAACGAAACGTTCATATGCCTCCTCTATCATCTCTTCATGTGACTGTCCTGTCTCCTCCTTTTCCTGCCTCTTTCTATCTGCAAAATCACTGCATGGTTCATCTTCTGAATAATGTTCGCTGTCTCCCTCATCATCTGCCTCAATGCTCCGTTCTAATGCTTCACATGAGCTCTGTTTAGACTCCTTCAGCGTTAACTCTCTCAATCTCTCCATACTTTCATTCACTCCTTTTACAGTCTGTTCCTGATAGTTTTCCAACAACTGGTACAATTCTTGTTGAATTCTATCTTTCTCTTCCTGCTCTCTCCTGCTCCTTTCAGCTATGCACTCCTCTGTCTGTCTCAACTTCTCTTCTAATTTACTCACTTTTTTCCTCAAGCTTTCTGTCGCCTCCTCTGGTACTTCCTCCACTTCTACAAATCCCCCTTTAACATTAAACAGAGGTGCCTGTATCCCAGATGATATATTGTAGGGAGGTGGACGTGCTGGGGTCTGAGGAATTTCAGCTAATCTCTCTTTTCTGGCCCTCTGAAATGTGAGACGCGCTGCACAAGCCATACCAACATTATGCACTCTCTGTCTCTCCTGCTTCAATTCCTCTATTTCTTTCTTTAACTTCCTTCGTAAAAACAAACCTGGACCCACCTGTTGTTCCTTCTCTTTTATCTCATTCAATATCCTTTTTTCCTCTTCTCCTAAAATATCAGCCAGGTCCTGTTTCTCCTCTCCTCTCACTTTCCCTTCTCTCTCCAACTTCTTCCACAACTTCTCCATTGCTATCTTGACATCTTTATGTGCTGATTTATCTATACCACTCACAACTTGTTTAACTGCCATCCGCCACTGGTACAGGCTGGTCTCCGGACCACACCCGCCAGATTCTTCACATTCTCTATCAAATTCTCCTTCCATTGTTTCTTTATATTTTTTCTTTGTTAAATATTTTAACAATTTCCCTAAGGTTTTATATGGAAGGGATCAATAAAGTTTTATTCTATCTGTCTATCTATCTATTTATTTATTTATTTTCTATTCATTACAACCCACTGTTCAGTCGCTCAGAATGACTCTCGGTCCAATCTGTAGGATTTGAGAAGGAAGCTTCTACACAAATCTAAGATTTGTGCGCCTTCTCACGTGGGGTTACCCCAATGCCCTTGAGATCGTTTTAATTCTGGTACTGAAACAGTTTCACCCACAAACCACACACACAGTTCTGGGGAAGTGATTCAGAGTCGGAATTCTCTCTTTGGTTCTACTCAACCTCTGAGATACACGNGAGCGGCTGATTAAGGTGTGTTCTAACAATACAGTGTCAGTAGTTTGGACCTGAATGCAATAAGCCTGTTTAGAGGGAGAAAAAGTAACATGGGGAAGTTGAGTCTGAAGCCAGTCTGTGACCAAAGATAACGATTTACACATAGGACCCAAGTCCCTGGCTTGATGGTTAGGGTGTATCATTAATGTTGCATGTGGGATGGCTTCAGGTCCCATGCGATACCAGGGGAGCAAGTTGTCAGGTAGAGCAACCACAGCGGCTACGCCCTCTTGCCCTACATAAATTTTGTCAGCTGACACAGAAACTGTGGCACTCTCTAAAATTGAAGCAAACTCATCAAAATATACCTCATCCCCATCTCGGTCATAGAACAGAGTGACATGCAGCGGATCAGCAGGAGGTTGGTAAGGAGCCGAAAGAGTAATCCAGGGTTTCCATTCAGTGAAGGATGACAGGAGACCCTCATGTGTCGGGGTTTCTGGTTGATATAATCTCCAATAAATGTCCGCTGTAACACGTCCTTCTCTTTCAAACGGCGTGGTCGTCATCAGCCACTGACCATGTGTTTTCCACCCAAGCAGAGAACAGTTTTTGCTCCATCCCCCTGGTAGAGTGACAGCCACACCATCTGATGAGCAACGAATCGTTGCCCCTAGTTTTGTCAACAGATCACGCCCGAGGAGATTAACAGGTGTGCTGTGAGAACACACAAAACGGTGATGCAAAGTCTGTCCAGCAACCACAGTCGTTATTGGTTTAGTGAGGGGCAGCTTCACTGGGGTCCCTGAGAAACCTACCACCTCTACACAATCTTGAGACACCAGTTCTTTCACATTATGGTTGAGTGTAGAGTAGGTGGCCCCAGTATCAACTAGGAAAGGCAGTTCACGACCATTAATGGTCACCATCAGCAGGGGATCTGCCCTGGCCCTGCTGACAAGTCTCTCCGGGCCCCGTCAGTAGATCTCGTCCTCCTCACACATCACATATACTTCTTCACCACCTCCAGTTCTCTGAAACGCACCTGGATGAGGCTCTTGGACGTACTGTCCAGGTGGTGCTGCCGCTGCATATGGAGCCTGATAATGTGATGTCTGTGGTTGAACGGGAGGCGGAGGCTGTGGCCGTGGGTTGAGTAGATTATGGGGCGGTATCCACGGATTCACTGGGCAGTCCCTTCTCAGATGGCCAGGTTGGTTACAGCCATAGCACAACAAGGGTCCCCCTTGTCCTCCACCTCTTCCTCTCCCATAAGACCCTCCCCGGCCCAAACCGCGCCCCCGCATTCCCCCTCGCACACCCCAGCCCATGCCCAAGTAAGGATGAGGATATGGATATGGTGTAACCCACGGAGGCGTGGGGAACAGATTGGGAGATAATCCCGGGGCCTGAGGAGCCGGTGGTGCTGGCTGCTGCACCACATTCTTACCCGGCTTCCCCTTTTTATTGTCATTGGCCTGTTGTCTGGCCTGTTGCAGCTGTAATTTAAGCAACTCAACTTCCCTTTTTGCATTCTCCCCCTGATCTTTCTCAGTCTGCTCATTAGCTCTGCGGAGGTGATGAGTCAGATGTCTTTCCCAGAGGTCCTGTGGGCCTCCAGGTACATCAGGATTGTTCTCCATCGCCTCTCTTACTCCTACTGGGGTCCCTTTTAACACTGCTACTCTGAATAAGGAAAGCTGAACTTGGTCAGAGGTCGGATGAGCGCCTGTAACGGCTGCCCATTCCTCTTTGCATCTTTCCAAGTATCGCAGAGCAGTCTCTCCTCCTCCTTGTTTAAAAACCAGTGAATGTAGGGCCCCAGCAGGGACTGGATATTTAGCTCTCATGGCTCTGCCCACTTGTGTGGCACATAACGTGAAACGTATTGAGTTAGAATTAGCATCTACGTTGGCCGCTTTTTCTACCTGCTCTAAGTCCCAGCCTGTAATTTGACGTCCTAACAGTGCTCTCCAGTCTCCTAAAGCTAAAGTGTGTCCCTTAGTGAGTGAATTTAATTTGCCCATCCATTTACCTCCTCCCTCCGTTGGGTGTGGCATTTTTTCTAATATACCTTCCATATCAGTAAAAGAAAAAGGTTGATGTTCCGTTCCTCCTGCTCCAGTGGCTAGCAGGAGCAGCTGTCCTGCCACTGTCCCTGATCTAAGATGTCGGTCAGAGGTTTTTGGGGTGGAAGTAAACTCCTGTCCCGACCACATTTTCATCGTTCCCTTAATATCCACTGGAATCCGTCCGGTTTCAGAATTATTCACGAAACGTTCATATGCCTCCTCTATCATCTCTTCAAGTGACCGTCCTACCTCCTCCTTTTCCCGCCTCTTTCTATCTGCAAAATCACTGCATGGTTCATCTTCTGAATAATGTTCACTGTCTCCCTCATCATCTGCCTCACCGCTCCGTTCTAATGCTTCACACGAGCTCTGTTTAGACTCCTTCAATGTTAACTCTCTCAATCTCTCCATACTTTCATTCACTCCTTTTACAGTCTGTTCCTGATAGTTGTCCAACATCTGGTGCAATTCTTGTATAGCTCTGTCTTTCTCTTCCTGCTCTCTCCTGCTCCTTTCAGCGATGCACTCCTCTGTCTGTCTCAACTTCTCTTCTAATTTACTCACTTCTTTCCTCAAGCTTTCTGTCGCCTGCTCTGGTACTTCCTCCGCTTCTACAAATCCCCCTTTAACATTAAACAGAGGTGCCTGTATCCCAGATGATATATTGTAGGGAGGTGGAC
>NW_007578608.1:80601-88387 GCF_000690725.1 Stegastes partitus
GTTCTCAGGTGGGCCGGATCAGTAAAAGAATGTCAACTCCAAATATTTAGCGTTGTTTTTCAGTACTATGCTTTATCATTCAGCCTACATTTGTAGCCTACCCTACATATTATAATCACGGATGACAAGGGATCTTTTCTAAGCACAACACATTCATTCACAAACAATGGGAAAAAAATGATTTTCATGTTTGCCGGTGAATGTGTTAACAACTGGTTTATTTCAACAGTTGAGTGAATGCAGTTTTACACCTGAACCAACTCACCACACCAAACAAACTCAAGTGGGAGCTATGAAAAAATATTTTCGCCTTAATTGTCATACTGCTTTGAAATAAATAAAAAAAAGAAATACAAAATAAAATAAATTAAAGAAATAAATAAAATAAAAAGTTAGAGCGGTGCATGGGCAATAAGATTAGACTACATCAGATCAAACTACTAGGCTGGGCCTACTGAAGCTGAGAATATACTGCACAATATTAATTGTCTTTAATATGAAACCAAATTAATTTTATTTTTAATGATCTGTACTCATGAGGGCAAACAAATTTCGTGTAATCACTTTTTTTCTCTCTCTCACTGCACTCCTGCAGTCTACTTGCTGCTGCTGGCTCCTGAAACTTGGCATCTTTTTGCCTTCACAAGTGCATCGATATTAGGTGTGAAATCCTGAGTAGCAGCACATTTAACAATGTCATTCAAGTGTTCATTTGTTAACCTTGAGTGCTGCTTTGTTTTATTATTGCTCATTACGGAGAACACCTGTTCACACAGATAAGTAGTCCCAAACATGGATAGAACCTTTGCAGCCATGGCTGTTAATTTGGGGTAACCTGGCACGAGATGTTGATAAAACGTATCCAGTCCCAAGGACCCAAATGTATCTTTCATAGCGGAATCGCACGCAAGTCAATAAGCTCGAGTTGAATGTCAGCTGGCATATCAGAAGGCTTCACTGTAAATGGCAAGCGAAAAAAGCCAAATTTGTTCTCAAATTCACTGAATACCTGAAACCTCTGCTCAAACTCTCGCAGCAAATCTGTTATGTTGTCTTTATATTTATCCAAATCATGATCGGGACGGTCCGGTGCCTTCGGACGCACAGCTGTGAGACAAGAGAAATGTGCCGTGTCACCGTTGGATAGCTGAGTCTCCCACAGTGACAGCTTCAACTTGAACGCACTTATGCTGTCGTAATATTGGGTGACAACTCTGTTACGGCCCTGCAATGTAGTGTTAAGTGTATTCAAGTGTTGTGTAATATCAACCATAAACGCAAGATCCTGCACCTGTTCCTTGCATTTCAGTTCCTTTACTGGGCGTCCCTTCTTCTCCATGAACTGTCCAATTTCCTCTCGTAGCTCAAAGAAGCACTTGAGTGCTGCATCTCTGCTTAACCACCGCACATCAGTGTGGTATGGTAGGCCAACATGGATGTCATTATCACTGAGAAATGTGTCAAACTGACGGTGATTAGAGACATTGACTCGGACTACAATGCTGACACTGAAGATAATGATGAGGGCAGGTCACCTGGTGCAACAGTAAAAACTTGTGTCACAGGCGAGAAATGTGAGCGTACTTTATGTCACAGTTCAATAAGCTTTTCTCTTACACCCTCTTGTTTTTTGTACGGCCCTCTAAAAGAAAGTGGACAAAGAAGACTTTGAAACCAGTGCAAGATTCAGATGGTATGAACATAAGCAAAGTGTTTATTGCAGGTGTTTTACAGCATCTGACAGCGAGCTGGATATAATGCTACAGTAACACTTTCTTTTGTTGTAGAAGAACCAGACATTCGGAGTCAAAAGCCCACAACAGCAAGAGATAAGACCAAAAGGACAGAAAAAAAAGGTCAACTCATTCTTCTATTCTTTTTTGTGTCCTTCTGCTCGAGTGTAATGACTGTCTTGTACTTTCTAATCACGTTCTTTATCCTCAGTACTTGTGTTGAGTAATCTGACATTCACTTCTGACATTATAAAAGTTTATGGTGTCGCACTGCAATGTTGTCTCTTATCTTTTCTTCTCTTGAAGGGTCCTCCACAGCAAAGAAATCACAGAAGCTTTTTGAAGCAGCTGAACATTCAAATGGTATGAACATAATTTGGAGTTTACTTGTGACTTGTAACGTATCAGCTGTCGTGGTTTTCTGTGCTTATGTGCCATTTGTTTATTGTTATTATTTATTATTACATGGACCGGTTTTTAAGCAAGACAATTTTCTACGGACAGGTCATCGTGCACACAACAATTTTCTTTTTTTTTTCTATTTAAGTGTCATAAACTAATAAAATTACTTTTTATTGCTAAATATGTATGTGGCTGGTTGACGTATAAGCCAGAAAAAAGTTGTTTTTAAAAAAAATTCGTTATTATTCTTGAAAATGACTTTTTTGCGTTGTTATGACTCTTAACTTTCCAAATATTCATGTGTTCTTTTTGATTTTGTGTTGAAATATGTATTTTTTTCATCAATTTACTGCTTGAGTGCCTTAAATTGTCTTATGGTGTGACATGAAAGATATTTCATATAACATAAGAATAGGGTACTTGTTTTTTTTTTTTTTACTTACTTCATCAAATATTTAAATCATGACTATTTGATATTTAATGTTTTATTGTGAAAATCTGATATATTTCAGTTTATTTTAATAGATCATTGTGCAAAGTAGGACATGGCTCCACAATCTTTATAGATATTTTACATTAATTCTCTTAAACCTTGTAACGACTATTAGAAATTGCTTGAGACTCTTGCTGACACTATTTTCCTTGTTCTCTATTGATATTTTCACGAAATGCCACGAACAAAGCTGTTTTTTGTCGCAATTGTTAATGTCACACCAAATGACATTAGTGTCACACCATATGACAAACTGCACCACACTACAGTATGTCATGCAAAAACTTTTGTATTTAACACAAACAAAACAATTTAGAAAACAGGGTACACATTCATTTCAACAGGTAACATAACAGTGAAAGTGAAGATTTCAACATTAATATTCTAGTCATGACATTTGAGATTTCTTTTGTAAATCATGTGTTCTGAACTAGAAACTGTGGAAAGCTCAGAGGTTTTAGACCATGATAAATTTCATCCAGTCAGTCTTGACTGGATGAGAGTTTGGCAGACCTGCAGAGTGGTTCTGGCTCAGATATTGTGCATACGATTTGATTGCAGCTGTAAAATATGCAGTCCGGTTTATCTGGCCAAGTGAAGACACTCTTGTCACCAACTTGTTTCATGCAGTTGATTTCTACTTCATAAAATGAAATGAAAACCTCCTCCTCATGTTACAGGCAATGCAGCCAGCTCCTCACCATCTCCTTGATCCCATTCCATCAGCAGCTCTGAGGACACCTCTGTAAACAGATGATCCCAGTCCCAGCTCACATCATCCGCCTTCACCTCCTGCTCCGGTGCTAAAACCTCGGTGAGGAGCTTCAAGTCAATCTCCCCGTCTAAGGTCTGGAATGCAGAGTAATACTTCAGATCATTGTCCAGATCTCTGCATGTCATTACCCGGTTCACCTGGATGCTTGGTGGAGCGGCAATGGTGCATGGTGAGATCTTCCTCCTGCACTTCCTCCAGATCTGGAATCACTGGAATATCTCCTTCATCATCTAATCGCTGGGGAGTTTGTGGTCGCAGGCGGCGGTCTCCCAGGTCCTCGGCTGCAGGTCTTCTTGAAGATTCAGGTCTTCTTCGCCTTAAACACAGTGACCTGGAGTCTTTTTGGCTGAAAGCAGGGGCACATGTCTGGGAGACGAGACGACTGAGGCTGGGGTTCTGCTGCCAAAGCTGAGTTGGGGAGGCGTCGATGTGTCAGGGAGGTTCTGCGCAGACGTAACACACATTAGACCAGGGGTCAACAACCTTAAACACTCACAGAGCCATTTGGACCCGTTTCCCACGGAAAAAAAACACTGGGAGCAGCAAAACCCTTTTGACACCTAAAATGAAGATAATACTGCATCGTTTTTACCTTTATGCTATGTATAAAAAAAACTATAGCGGGTTGCATTCATGAAATCAATAACCTGCTACAGAGAAATCCAAGTTTTATTTCTGCAACAAAAACATTTTGGACTCAAAAAAAAATAAAGACGCTGGGTTGAAGGTTACCTAAAAAAAACAATACTAAAAATCTATTTGAATCCTCCTTGTATTTATGAAATAAAAAGCCGATCTTAAATTATCCACCTGCAGCAAAGTAAAAATGCCGTCTGGTTGTCCTGCTGACTGCAGGTGGGACTGCTGACCAGACTCCTGACCGCCTGTGAGCGCTTTGGGACGGGAGGAGCTCACGGCAGCACCGCTGCTCGCTGAGGACAGGAACTGCAGAATGATACGTGTTTTCACGTCAGACTCTCCAAAACATTACAAAAGTCTCCAGTAACACCAGAAAGAGTCGCTAGATTTATCGCTAGTCATTTGACAAAATAAAAATTCGGCAAGAGGATTTGGAAAGTTGCCAGATTTAGCGAGAACGTCATCAAGGTGGCACCACTGTGCGTGCTGGCGGGCGTGGCACATCGGCGGTTGTGACGCATATTTTGAGCAACAAAAAAATTAAACACGTTTTATTTTAATGTTACAAGTTCACAAAAATCTTCACATTTAGAATTACATTTTAAAAACTAACGAGCTAATACATTTAAATTAAAATACTCAGAATTTTTTTCCAAAGCCACAAGGAGCCGCAGCAGAAGGATAAAAGAGCTGCGGGTTGCCGACTCCTGCATTCGACACAGCAAGTATCACAAAGCACGACGTTGTCAAAGCACGGCTGGCCTGTTACCACTCTGAGGAGGATAACCCACTGGCGCTGGAGCACAGGTGGAGGCAGGCTTTATCCAGCCCTGACTGCCGATGCACATCAGGGGTGGAGGAGAGTGAGTGCTCTCCTGCCTGGAAAACCCGCCCAGCCTGGAAACAGTCACTGGCACAGCAACCACAAGCAGCACACACATGAAAACACAGCTTCACATACAGCACAAAACTCAGATCACCACAAAGACACAATTACTTAGAAGTATTAGTACTGGAATAAAAACAACCCATTAGATGACACTCTTGGATTGTAGTGATAAGTTTGTTCTAATAAGTAATAATAATAATGAAAATAAATGAAATAACGAAAAATAATATTAATTCTTTTCCAGTATATGGACAAGAAGGTCCTTTGACCTTGCAGTGGTATGCTAACTTAATCACAACTTTTACTACTCATTTTATTTACTGTGTTGAAAACATACATACAGGATAACGGCTTCATCCTTCACCGATGAAGCGTTGTGGGCTCTCTTACGACAAACCACCCATTCTTCACGCCTTTCATCAAATCTTTCCAGCTTACGTTTAAGGCGTAGCTTTGTTGGCTGCTACTGTTTGCAAAAAGTGCAGGTTTTCTGGCCACAAAACAGTGTCGTTTGACAGAATGCACATTTTTTAGTTGTGGAACCACTTGGCATTATCAATAGTGCAAAAAACCGGAGGGCAGACACTGTACAATGGAGAGAGAGAGACACTTTAAATAATTACTTTAATTTGTGAACCATGCAAACAAATGCAGAGAAAAGAATCAGTTATTTGACATTTAAGTGAAACATGCAACAGACCATCAATAACCACTAACTCACCTGGACAGTAGATCGACTGCAATGAAAGTATCCTGGAGGCAGCGGGAAAAACGTCGTCCCAGTCACTGAGGTTTATGGGTATTGTAGTCAGAGTAAATAAAAACAGCCCTCAAGGAAATTCTTACGTTAGAATATAATAACTTAAGTAGAATTTAAAAAATAGCGATTTGGGTAGAAGTAAAAACAAACAAAAAAATTAAGACCAAATCAATTGAAGAACACGAAGAAGAAGAAGCTAGGCTTAGCTCCTCGCTAAGCTTAGCGAGGAGCTAAGCTAGTAGCTAGCCGCTGGCCTCTCAGTTACAACAGTCAGATTATCCATCATTGCGATCACAGTACATGTTCCAGTCGCACGCTGTCCTGCATGTGTCCTTCTTTTCAGAGTCGTATTCGTTTACAGAGAAATGACAGTAACGACGATGTAGCCCAAACACAGTAAAAGCACTTATATTCTATTACAAATGAATGATAATAGCTATTAACGATACTGATCACTTTCAGAGCGATCTCAGAACAGCTTCTCTCTGCTTTGATATTTTTTGCCTTTTTAACAGATACCAGAGTTTATATGCAGCTGCTCAGCGCCAGTGTCTACAAAATGTTAACGTTCTTCAGTGTGGGCGCACACATCTGTATAGAGATCTCTATAGTTATTAATGTGGACGGACCATAACAGTAAAATTGGTTAATGCCTGACTGTCGGAAGAAAAGAACGACAAAAACATCACGGCATATGCGCTGTCTAATACGGGAATAAAACGTGGTCCAGACACGTAAGATAATTTCAGCTGAAATGTTTTGGTTTGAAATTCATGCTGGGGAACATGAAAAAAGTGGACAATTCATGTCCCTGGACACGAAACAATAGATTAAGTTCCGTGACTATTTCACGACTTGCCGTGAGACTGGATTGGGCAGTGATGGGGGGACAGGGGATGCAGGCAGGGCGCACGACTGTTCAGATCTCAAAATTAATATCCAGGGGGCGCCCGGATAGCTTGGCTGGTAGGGCGGGCGACCCACGTACAGGGGCTGCAATCCTCGATGCAGCGGCCGCAGTTCAATTCCAGCCAGCGGCTCATTTGCTGCATGTCATTCCCCCACTCTCCTCCCCTCGTTTCTCTGTCTGTCTTCACTATGAACTATCATTAAAGGTGGAAAAGCCCCCCCAAAAAATCTATCTTTAAAAAAAAAAAAAGAATAAATTTCCGGATACCAGCACAATGACCAAATATTTTAATATTCTAATGTTCTGGTCCAGCATTACATGACACCATTTTACAAGTCCTTTTTGATTCAATGTAGCTCAAGTAATGGTCTTCGTTTGTCTTTGTCTCGTTGACTTTTTGTCATTTTCCCATATAAATGTTTGCAGGTTGACGAGTGCATGGCCAAGAAACAAGCATGTCTAATGCTGTGTTCACACCAGACGCAAATTCATCGCGCTATTCGCGCGTTACGTGCGTATTTGGACGCATGTGAGTTTACTTGTTTTATTCGCGCATATAAATCGTGTCTATCGCGCGTCAAGATCTGCCCTCGACAACATTGAGAGGATTGCTGCTTTGTATCTGCTGTGGAAGGCCCAAAAACGACGGAGGTCCAGATGCCGCCGTGTCTGGGTCCATCGGATCCTCCAGAGACGCACACAGCTCGGGGAATTCCACCACCTTCTCCAGGAACTGCACCTGGACTACGGCCGCTTCCAGCGCTATTTTCGGCTGACCCGGACCCAGTTTGACAACCTGTTGGAGAGGATCGGAACCAGGATATCCCTCCAGGATATCAACTACAGGCGCTCTATCCCAGCTGCTGAGCGCCTGTCCATCTGTCACCGGTGAGTAAATTAATCACTATTCACGGTGTAGTTGCAAAAAATACAAAATAAAAAATAAAAATCAATGAATCACATATACTGCATTTGCATGAACCCATGCTCGGGCCTCAATGCAGTGATTTAATTAGCTAAATCACGAACCAACTTTTCAGCTATGGAAGCGAATATGCTCCATATTTCAATTTTAAATGTAATAGCAGAAATGCTTTTTCATTTTCAGAATAAAGCCGCATTTTTTGACTCATAAATAAAACGATTAATCAGTAATCCAAACTGCATTTTCATTTTCTTACTCAA
>NW_007578608.1:89957-94089 GCF_000690725.1 Stegastes partitus
TATTGACATTACAACTCAGCTACACATGTGGACAAAATTGTTGGTACCCCTTGGTTAATTTTTATTTTTGATTTTTTTTATTTAACCTTTATTTAACCAGGCAAAGACATTAAGAACAAGATTCTTATTTACAATGCTGGCCTGGCAAGTGCCATAGGCACCTGTAGGGCAAGTGGGGGAGGGGAACACAAATAAAATAAAATAAAATCAGTAAACATTTAAGCAATTTAAGACATCAAAAGAGGAGTTAAAATGTAACAAAACATTTACAGTTGTCGTTAAAAATCACCTTTAAATTGCGTTTAAAAACAGAGACAGAAGTAAAAGCATCAAGTTTCAGAGATTTTTGTAATGTGTTCCAATCATTTGAAGCTGCAGAAGAAAATGACATTTGTCCAAAGCGAAAGTTGGTTTTCGGGATTTGTAACATGATTCTGTGGGAGGACCGTGTGTTGTATTTGGCTGTAGATACACTGTGCAGGAGCTGACATAAATATGAAGGTGAAAGGCCGAGGAGTGTTTTATAGATGAGAGTGAACCAGTGAAAATTGCGGCGAGTTTGTAATGATGGCCGTTTAACCTGACTGTAGAGCAGACAATGATCAGTTCTGTAAGGAGTTCTGATGACAAGTCGAATCGCGGAGTGGTAAATTGAGTCCAGTTTTTGAAGAGTTCCTTTGCAAGCATGTCTGTAGATTGTGTCACCATAGTCAAATAAGGGGAGGATGGTTCTTTCAACAATCAGAAGTTTGGCTTCAGACGTGAGTGAGGAGCGATTTCTATAAAGAAAACCAACTCTCGCTTTGACCTTTGATTGTAGCATGGTTATGTGATGTGAGAAAGAAAATGCACTATCAAGCTAGATTCCTAAATATCTGTAAACTAACATGTTCAATGATGGTCCTATCTATTGTAGTAATGTGAGTCGTGGGCGGGGCTGCCTTTTATGCCAAACCACATCGTTTTTGTTTTTTTAGCATTTAGGGACAGATTAAGCATGATAAATGCGCATTGAATCTCATAAAAACTTTGTTTAAGAGATTTAAGAACATCATTATCAGAAGGACTAGAAGCGTATAGAATTGTGTCATCAGCATATAAGTGAATAGAGGCTTTGTCAATAGCTTGAGGGATGTCATTGATAAATATAGAAAAAAGTGTTGCACCAAGAGTTGAGCCCTGAGGCACACCTGATGGCATATGCAGACACTGAGAAAGATGGAGACCAAGCTTTACTTTCTGCATCCTATTGGAGAGGTAATTGTAGAACCAGGATAGTGACTGATCAGATAATCCAATACAGCCTTATCTTTGCAATAAAACCGAATGATTCACTGAATCAAAGGCTTTTGCTAGATCAATGAATATTGCTGCGCAGTGCTGTTTAGAATCTAAAGCAGAAGTAATATCATTCATGACTTTTAATACAGCAGTGACACATCCATAACCTGAGCGGAAGCCGGATTGAAAGTTGGATAAAATGTTTCGTTCTTGTAAGTACTGCATTAGCTGTTGGTCTATAAGCTTTTCAAGAACTTTGGATGCGCACGGCAAAATGGATATAAGCCTGTAGCAGTTTAGGTCAGCCTGGTCTCCACCCTTAAAAACAGGGTGAACAATGGCAGCCTTCCATTCTGTTGGAATTTCTGATGTGAGAAGAGAAAGATTATAAATTGTTGCCAAAGGAGCAGCAATAATAGAGGCTGCTGATTTAAAAAAGAATGGGGCAATCCCATCAATTCCAGACGGCTTTTTAGGGTCCAGAGACAATAATTGGTTCTTAACTTTCTCAACAGTAATAGGTGTAAAGGAAAATTTCTGAGGGGAGGTGTATAAGCCAGATGTAGACAAGTGTTTTTGAGGGCTTGAGTGCAGAGTGCACAAGTTGTTTAAGCCACCGTAAAGGTGGCTTGAATTAGTGAGAGAGGTAGTACCAGATTTAGTAAAGTGATTATTNAATTAAGCATTCATGGTCTTTCATGTTCCTCTTTAGTTCGCGGTGGAAAGCAAATTGTTGTTTTATGTTAACGAGGTGCCTTCTGAAATTTTTAAGTTGGCCTTGGAAGAGCTCCAGCAGGTCATGCAAAGTCGTCTCTGTCTTTTTTTTCACTGTCATTTTGACAGGCACTTTCTCCTTTTCACCTTCCTTGTTTTTTTTCTCTCTGAGTACAGTCTCAGTTGTCCACTGTGTGATAAAAACACTTGCTTGCATATCCCCCGCATTTGCAACTGGAAAGTCTCTATCTTTGCAGTTGGGACATTCATTGTACATGCAGTCCTTCAAGTTTGGGTGACAGGATATTGACTCTGCCATTTCTTCCAAGTCGGTGTTCTTAATAAGTCGGAGAGAATGTAGTATCTCTACAAGAAAAGAGAGGTTTTCATGTACCTTGCAAAGGCAGGTCTCCCTGTCTGCAATGGATGGTTGGACCACCCAGAAGGGCCGCATACGGCAGAACAAAGAGTAAGAGATGCTACAGTTAGGGTTCTCAAGAAGGAATTTTCTATGCAAGTTTTTCATAGTGTCATTCAGGAACCTTTTCTGTTTCTTCAACTTCCCTCTTGTAATTGTTTGAAATTTCCCAGCAGTTAGGCGACTGTTCTCATCCCTTGTCAAGAAGGGCACAACTTTATTGCACAGTTTGTAGCACAGGGATTTGTACTTCCCCTTGTTGATGATGGAGGACTCACTGTGTTTTTGTTGTTTTCTAGAAATTGCAAGGGTCTCCTGAATTCTTTTCTTGAACTTATATTTTTTCAAAATCTTTCCTGAAACTGCAGTTGCAATTACCTGTCTATGTTTTTTGTTTTTGGTCAAGGTGAATTTTGTGCGTATGTTGTCCAGCAGAGCATGGTGGAAAACTAACGTTTTGGGAACCTTCCTAACAAGCGCCGGGTTTTTGATCTGGGTGATTCAGAATCCTGCTGTTGTCTTTTAAGTCTTTTTCTGAATTTGTCAGTTTTTCTTTTCTCTTGTTTGAGTTTTGCCTTCAAATCCTGAATTTCCCTATACAGTTTGGAATCCCTCCTCTTGATTTTCTTCCTTCCAGCACTACGCTGTCTGAAATGATACACAACCAAAATTATAGAGGTCCTCCACAACCATGTCTCCACCCCTGACCACTCCATTCCCTGCCTAGCTCACACCTAGGCTCTGAGGCCACAAAACAGGTAATGTACATGCTAATGTTAACTTTAAACCAGGAGTAAAATACACTACACTACAATCATGGTCTTTTCACCATGATTGTATCATCAAATCTATTTTATAAAACTTTTTTGCTAAATAAATTTCTACCTTGACATCTGAGGGTCAACTTCTTCAGGACTCTGGGGTGGAGTAACCTGGTTCTCTATCACTTTCTTTCTTTCTCTGGCCTGGCGTTGGGCTCTTCTCCAATAGCGTCTCTTGCGTCTCTTCTCCCTCTCATTCAAGTCTTGAACTGTCTTCACCTTCCCTAGTCGTCTGTCCTCATGCCACTTTTCTCTGTGTTTCTTTAAATATGCATCCCTTTTCTCTGGATCAGCATCACGCCGAGCCCTGTACTGGCGCTGCTTCTCAGCAGCAGATAACCTCATCTCCCTAGCACAGAAATGACCATTTAGTAATAGTGTGAACATTGTTGTAACATTGTCACTGATTTAAAAGAGTTTATAGTTTATAGTTTTTCAACCTAAATTGTTAGGGCTAAAATTGCATATGTCAACAGGGAACTGTCATTTCAAACAACTGAAACATATCAAAATGATGCATGAAATTAATGTTTTAGACTATGGAACGGAATATATATAAGGAATGCTCTTTAATCATGTAGCAAAATCTAGTTAGAGTGTAATGATGTATTCTGTGTATAGATAATTTTGATGATATCTCTGTATCATTCAAATCATAGTTTATGTAGTCTAATTAATAAGTAATTACACCTACAAAGGTGGATTCATCATGTAATTTCTATGTAATAGCAATAGTTAATTAATAGTTTAAGATCAGTTGAGTTATTCCCTGATATGTATCATCCAAATCATGCATTTATGTAATTACTACCTTATTACACTTGTATATATTTCATCATGCAATTTATGTGTAAAAACAATTTAATCAAGTTAATGTATTTAAACCAACTACACTCAA
>NW_007578608.1:94679-96237 GCF_000690725.1 Stegastes partitus
TTTTTTGCAAAATACATTATGGAACCTGTCAACTTTTTGTATTAAATGAAAGAGAAATATCATCCAATATAAAATTGGTCATTGTTTGAAATAATGACCAATAATATTTGGTAAAATTGACAAATACACTCCATGGACTTGAAATGTACCCCTAATTCTAGAATCACCCTTCTACTTCTTCCTGCATGACTCCACTGAAGAAAAACACGTAAATATGAACTAGTGAAGCCAAAATTAGCGTCTGTGCCACGACGGCGGTTGTGCTAATCGGGGCAGTGCTTGCTAGTAATAGCGCTATGAGATGACTTGTTGTTGTAAATATGCGCTATACAAATAAAATTGAATTGAACTGAACTAGTACCGATAGCTGGAATTAAATAACAGACAAATGTTTTCACAACTTACCAGGTTCTCCGACCTCCTCACTCACTTTCTTCCAAGCAAGCTCCTTTTTATTCCTGTTTCGATAAAAATAGAAGGCTGTATCATATAGCTCCGGGTGGACGCACATGGTGACAATGAGCTTTTCCTCCATTTTTTAAAGAATGAATGAGGAGCCGATGCCGGCCGGTTCTTGACGTCACCAGAGAATCTCAACGCTGATTGGCCATCGTGGCGCGTCAGATCGCAAAATTTCAGATTTTTCAACTTTCTCTCTTGACGCGTGTTACGCGCGTCAAAATCGCCTCAAACGCGCTTCAAGCTCGCTCAATTCGTGTCTGTCGCGCCGCGGGACATTTACTTGCATCTAAACGCGTCTTCACATTGACTTTACATGTAAATCATTCGTGCGAATGGTTTTACTCACGTCTGGTATGAACACAGCATAATGCTGTGAACACAGCATGATTCGCAAATCCATTGCGTGATTCGCACGTATTTGGATGCGTGTGTGCGCTGAGTTTACTCGCTTCATTCGTGTGAGTAAGTCCCGACATTCATGCATTTATGCTGTGCTCAGACAAGACACGATTTGCGTCATTGGGTCCATCAGATCTTTCAGAGACGTACACAGCTTTTCACAGAATTTCACCACCTTCTTCAAGAGCTCCATCGCTATTTTCAGCTGACCTGGACCCAGTTTGACAACCCGTAGGAGAGGATCGGTACCAGGATATCCCTCCAGGATACCAACTACAGGCGCTCTATCCCAGCTGCTGAGCATCTGTCCATCCGTGTCCAGTGATTAAATCAATCAATATGCATTGTGCATTTGCATGAACCCGCACACTCAGGCTTCAATGCAGTGATTTAACTAGTAAAATCACAAACCAATAACTTGTCTTAATACACTTTTTAAATGTTTTTCTTTTTTTTGCAATAAAACAGATTTTTCCAAAAAGTATATATCTGCTTGTCTTGTTCTGCCTTTCAACGGGGAAATTAAGTTTTGTTTTACCCTCAACTATAAACAGATGGGAAATTAGCACCATCCATATTCAGTCAAATTTAAAAGCGCCTGCTAGATGTTATTAAATTACAAAAGACATGAGGATGCATTCATCAACACATTTCATATCAAAAATAGTAATTTATATTATTATTATGTATATATAAA
>NW_007578608.1:104538-113765 GCF_000690725.1 Stegastes partitus
AGTTTGGTTGAGAGCAAAATCTGCGTTCCCCCTCATGCCATTGGTAGACGAACTATCTTTTTTTTCCGAGCCAAACGCCGCACGCCGGAAATCCGGCACGGTGCCGGAATACTTTAAGCCATGGGTGTGTCTCTGCTACCACGGGCTTCCCTCCATCGGCGCTCACCTCGTGCGCTCACCTCCTCTTCCTCTGCTGTGGGGTCTTTTCTTCCTGTGTTTCCGCCACGGATTGGCCGTGAGTCCTCCTCTCCTTCCCCTTAGTGGCTGGTTATGCTGTCCATCAGCTCGACCACACTTGCAGATTATTCCTCATCAAGTCCAATTAAGGCTAGAAGTGTGTCAACACAGTATTACATGCACGCACATAAAAACACCAAATGTAAAGCACAATAAAAACAGAATAAAATCCAAGGCATAAAAAGTTAAAATAAGTAAAATCATGCATAAATAAATATACAAGCATGCAGAAACACTGCAAACCAATACAATGATAAAAACCCATCACTTCTGCCTTACGTATTCAACGTAGGTCTGGTCTGGTGTTTTGTCCCACGACCTAAAATGTTGCCGATATGCTTCTGGGACAAGCTCGTATGCTTTCAGCACCGCGGACTTTATTTTTTTTTATACACGAAACTATCATCTACACTTAAACATGAGTAGGCCTCTTGTGCTTCCCTGTGAGGAAGCAGCAAAGTGCATTCCTTATCAGATCATTCTTTAACCTTACAGACATGCTCGAATAATTAGAAGAACGTGTCAGGATCCTTCTCATTGAACGGAGGCAACCAGCGCAGATTACTGACGTCAAATGATTGTTTCAGGTTTCAATACTTGTCCCTGATTACCGCTGTAAGTTTTCAAAGACAGGCGGTATCCTTCCACCTCTAATTTCTCTCTTTCCATCTGCTGCCGGATTTTCTCAATTTCAATGTCCTTTCGAATTTCTGACTCATGTTTTATCCGATCGTGCTCCAACTGTAACAATAACAGTTCTTTCTGCTGTTCAAACGTCAGCCCGTGTGTCTGAACAGAGAACTTGAACGGCTCTGCAGCTGCTTCTTTAACCTGCTCATCCTGACAGATAAAACCTCGTTCAACCAGTCTGGATCTCAGCGCAGCTTCAATGTCATCTCTACGGCTTTTTTCTGGAACATCCACCCCATAGTGTTCTGCCAGTCTGAGCAGCTGTTCTTTTTTTAGTTTCTTCAAAGCGTCTTCCGACAGAGCGACAATAAACGCATCCACATCGGCCATTCTCACGCATTAATCAAAACAGTCAGGCGAAAATCCGTAATGGTCTTAACAATTCAGCTCACAATTAACTTTGACCACGTTCGGTCAAGTTTTCTTGGGGGTTTCAGTTCAGAAAACGACGGACCGCTATCACATAGCTCATCTGCTCAAGTTCAGCACAAGGTCCGTTTGGGCTCGTTCAGACCTGCTCAGACCGTCACTGATCTATGGGGTTTCCCACTCGTTCCCAACTTGACTAAAAAAATCTATTCAAAAATTAAAAATCCTTGTTGTGCTGTTTAGAAAATCTTAGTTAGGACAACAATGAGAGAAATTTGCTGGGCGGACAAGTTTTTCTAGGTTGTAAATGGAAAGCTTTATTTCTGAGTAAGTTCAACTTGAAAACTTTAANCAAGGACTGCTACGATCTTTAATGTGCATTTGCTTCAAGGGAGCATGTTTATTAATGACTGTGCTAAAATAGTCTCTAAACAAGGACCAAGCTTCATTGACAGATGGAATGAGATTAACCCTTCCCCAGTCAACTTCAGCCAGATCATGCAAGAAGGTTTGAGCATCAAAATTTTTAAGACTCCGCTTTTGCGTTATGTGTCCAGGGGATTTAACTGACTGGCATTTGCGAATACAGGCAATAAAACAATGATCACTTATGCCATTACAGAATACACCAGAGGAGTACTTGTGAGGGGAGTTTGTTAGAATTACATCAATCAGTGTGGCCTTTTCAGGTTAATGAAAGAAAAACCCACAATGGTCACAGAAATAACTTGAATCTGACAAAAGTCATAATAAATAAAAATTCTATGAAAATTATCCAATGAAAATCAGACATTGCTTTTGAACCGTGGTTTAACAGAATTATTTTATAAATTAAACTCATGAAACAGGCCTGGACAAAAGTGATGGTACCCTTAACTTAGTATTTTGTTGCGCGACCTTTTGAGACAATCACTGCAATCAACCGATTTCTGTAACTGTCAGTGAGACTTGTGCACCTCTCAGCAGGTATTGTGGTCCACTCCTCATGAGCAGACTGCTCCAGTTGTCTCAGGTTTGAAGGGTGTCTTCTCCAGACGGCATGTTTCAGCTCCTTCCACAGATGTTCAACAGGATTTAGATCAGGGCTCATAAAAGGCCACTTCAGAATAGTCCAATGTTTTCCTCTGAGCCATTCTTGGGTGTTTATAGCTGTGTGTTTTGGGTCATTATCCTGTTGCAAGACCCATGACCTGTGACTGAGACCAAGCTTTCTGACACTGGACAGCACATTTCTCTCTAGAATACCTTGATAGTCTTGATATTTCATTGTACTCTGCACAGATTCAGACACCCTGAGCCAGATGCAGCAAAGCAGCCCCAGAACATAACAGAGACTCCTCCATGTTTCACAGTAGGGACAGTGTTCTTGTCTTGATGTGCTTCATTTTTGCATCTGTGAACATAGAGCTGATGTGCCAAAAAGTTCCAGTTTTGTCTTGTCTGTCCATAGGACATTCTCCCAGAATGGATCCATTTTGGATCCAGGGTTGAAGATGGCACACCCCTATATACCGTACGGCTGCAAATAAGGATCTTTTTCCAGATTAATCTGCTGATTTACTTTGATTTGCTTATAATTTAGTCTACAAATTTAGAAAAAAAAGAAAAAAAAAAGTCTATAACCAGGTTTTTATTCAATCACTGTACTCAACTGGCCCATACTTGGGAAAAGCCTTCAATTCATTCAGCAAAAAAGTAATGCTTAATGAGGAGAGAGAGAGTGTGAGAGGAGAGAAGAGAGAGGAGTGGGTGAGGAGAGGAAAGAAAGAGGGACATGAGTGGAGAGGAGAGAGACTGTAAGAAGAAAGAGTGTAGAGAAGAAAAGAGAGTGCAAGAGGAAAGGAGTGAGGAAGGGGAGCATAGGATGCAGAGGAAAGGAGAGAAAGAGGGTGGATGAGAGGGGAGATGAGGAGAAGAGGACACAGGGTGGAGGGGGGAGAGCGTACCATTTTGAGATGCTTTATTAGAGAAGGAACGTCCTTGGCGTCACCATCAGCTTTCCACCAACTGTGTATGCTGTTAGAGGGTGGTAATCCACCAGCACATCTGGATCCAGGAAAAGAAGGTCTGCACAGGTGTGTTCAACAAGCTCATAGGACCTGAAATGTTCAATATACCAGGAACACAGTCTTTTACAAATGAATGTCACCTCTTCTGCATTGACAAGAATGGTCTCAATCTGATGGAATTCTGGGAGGCCACTGCATTGCCCAGCAAATAAAATCATGGCCGCCACATACTGTGTCCCACACAGGTGAATTGATTTAGACACACTGTCTAGATGAGGGTACTTCTTCTGTATTTCACACTTGAGTGATGGATCCAATTCTGAAACCCTGACCACTTTCACATTTTCAACATAAAGTTTTGGCTTGAAAAGGTCCCCACTATCCAGATGGTATGACATCATTTGCTGGTGTTTTGAGGAAAGAGTGAGCAGCACATTTTTCCAGTGAGTGTCATGGACCACCTTTTTTGTCACAACCCAGCAAATAGGTAGTGGCACGCAGCAGGTATAACGACAGGCTCACCTTCCTGATTTCTAAGCTGCAACACCGGACAATCAGCCTTCCAGTGGCCCCTCTCATGACAACAGTTGCAGCTGGTGTTAAACCTAAACTGTCCAGGCGCTCTAGTGTCTGATCCAAACTGACCAAGTGTCCCTGAATGCCTCGCCTCAGCTGCAGCACCCCTGGCTCTCCAGCCAGCATCAGCACGGAACGCTCCCCAAACCTGTCCCTATGAATGAGCACAAACTCATCTGCTGAAACAGCAGCATCAGCAGCTGTACTGACATCTCGCTCATTAATGTACGTGGCAATACGATCCGGGAGCACGTTCTTAAACTGCTCCAAAACAATGAGCTCACACAGATCGTCAAAAGTAGAGACATTCAGAGCGGTTATCCAGCGTTTAAAGTGTGTCTGAAGATCTCGTACATATTCAACGTAGGTCTGGTCAGGTGTTTTGTCCCACGACCTAAAACGTCGCCGATATGCTTCTGGGACAAGCTCGTATGGTTTCAGCGCCGCAGACTTTATTTTTTTAAAACACAAAACTATCATCTACACTTAAACATGAGTAGGCCTCTTGTGCTTTCCCTGTGAGGACACACTGAAGCAGCAAAGCGCATTCCTTATCGGACCATTCTTTAGCCTTACAGACACGCTCGAATAATGAGAAGAACGTGTCAGGATCCTTCTCATTGAACGGAGGCAACCAGTGCAGATTACTGACGTCAAATGATTGTGATTCAGGTTTCAATACTTGTCCCTGATTACCGCTGACAGTTTTCAGAGACAGGTGGTATCCTTCCACCTCTAATTTTTCTCTTTCCATCTGCTGCCGGATTTTCTCAGTTTCAATGTCCTTTCGAATTTCCGACTCATGTTTTGTCCGATCGTGCTCCAACTGTAACAATAACAGTTCTTTCTGCTGTTCAAACGTCAGCCCGTGCGTCTGAACGGAGAACTTGAACAGCTCTGCAGCTGCTCCTTTAACCTGCTCATCCTGACAGATGAAGCCTCGTTCAACCAGTCTGGACATCAGCGCAGCTTCAATGTCATCTCTACGGCTTTTTTCTGGAACATCCACCTCATAGTGTTCTGCCAGGCTGAGCAGCTGTTCTTTTTTTAGTTTCTTCAAAGCGTCTTCCGACGGAGCGACAATAAACGCATCTACATCGGCCATTCTCACGAATAAATGAAAACACACAATCGAAGGACAGAGGAACAAAACCAACAATCACACCGGATCTGGAACAGTCAAGAAACAGCGAGGGCAAGGACTAGCCTGCAGCAGGTTCAGAGCTTTCCCACTAACTACGTATTAGGGCCCCGCTAGCTAAGCTCCCTCCTCGTCTTCATGCAGCTACTGGTGGTGGGTTCTTATGCACTTTAGCCCGATGGGTGGAAAAAGCGACTGGCACGCCAGCAACCCTCCCAAAGCCACGGATGTGCTCCCGAGCAAAGCTCCAGCCACGTTGGCCACAACACTACCCCAAACACCGACGAACCCAAAGGGGAACGCCGCTACAGCCTGTCAGGGAAACACTCCTCACTGCTGCTGGTCCTCCTGATGCCGGCACAGATCACCCACATCCGGAAACAACAAAGCTCTCCTTCTTTGCCTCAAGGTAAAACCAACAAAGAAACAAATTATGAACAACACTTATAACAAATACCAGCCTACTTACAACAATTCAAAACACTGTGTCTTCTCCCCGCTCAGTTACACGTGAAATGAACACCGGCATGTACCACTGAGTAAACCCCTGAAAGAAAGGGCGTGCAGCGTGCCAAACAAATTTCCCTCGTGTTCACAATCCAATGTGAGTGCCACAATCAAAATCGGACGAGCCCCCACTTTGTCACAACCCAGCAAATAGGTTGTGGCAAAAGAGGGGAGACGACACAAGTATTGCCAGATTTAACATAAGTTTTTATTCATATTAGTTAAAACAATGCTGTCAAAGTGAGGTGTGAACGTCAGTGATGTCAGTAGTGTGGGTGTGGATGTCTGGGTGCTGGGATGTGATGTGGTGCGAAGTGTGGTCTGATGTGAGAACCAAACCAAAAATGACACCAAACCAAATCACGAGCATGGAAGAGAGAGAGCGCAGGAGCTGAGGGGTTGGCCCTTTTATAGCCTGGGCCTGAGCGTGCCAAGCAGGTAGGACCGCCTACTCAGTCTCCAGCAGTCTAGGGACCTGAGGAAACAGCCAAACACAGACAGCCAATGTGCCCATCCAACAGACAAGGTGGGGCCGTCAACAGTCAACAGTACAACTTTCACAAAAGCCTGCCAGACCATGTGGACCAAGATTATTGGCCCTTACTCAATATACAGTTCCCTTAACAAACTGATCCACCACTTCCACAAAAATCCCCTCTTGTTCTAGACACCTTATATCTTTAGTCAGTGGCTCAAAAAACGTTTCATAACCATATTGTTAGACATCCACACCTTAACCTAAGAGAGCTAGCTGAATTGAACTAAGATTCGATCGGAATCTGGCTGGTAAATTTAGCTACCCAATATACTGCAGTAATCTTATGAAGTTTTCTAGAGGTGCCCAGAGGGTTACAAACCTCAAAATCATCTATATATAACGCCAAACTGATACATAAGTTTTGCTGTCCTCGTAGCTTATTGTCCTTGTAATACTTGCCGTCTTGAAAAGACTTCAGGTGTCCAGAGAACATTTCTTGATTAAATACAGTCGAGATCATTTCTTGCTGGTCTTTTGGGGCAGCTTCTGCGAAGTCTTCAAAAATGCTCGGTGTCTCCTCTTTTTCTGCACTAGTGTCCTATAAAAAAGAAAATATTAAGTTCATCATGTATTTAAATATGAATTATTGTAATGTCTGAATTATCTTGTACATGTTAGTATGCAGTGGCGACTCCTGAGAAATTTCTCAGGGGGAGCAATTGTTATGACAAAAGTTACCTGTTCAACTGGCGGTCACATTTTCCCTTTACCTCTGGAAACTAAATACCATGTGCTAGAGCCACCTATGACGTCTTCATGAATAAAATTGTTTTGGCTCTTCAGTAAATGATAAATTCAATAGGCTATCAACAGGAGAAATGTCATACATTCCCTTCGAACATGGAGAGATAACTGCTTCAATAGAAATTAAGAAGGAAACTTAATATAATGAAAAAACACAATTTATTACAGTATGTACAGTCTTCAATTAAAGATAACATTCATTAAGTGCAAGATCAATAGTGTACATCGACGCAATAATAAAGAGTATATGCATGAACTCTAATGATCATATTTACATAAAAACAATATCACAAGGTCCTCAAAGACCTCATCCAGCGACGCCACCACGTCCACCAATCCACGAAAAATGCCGTCACGCTAGTCTTTTCCCCGCATGGATAACTCAAACACTCCACAAAACTTCACACAATCAATGAGTTGAGTCAGGATGTGACGGTTTCTTCTCACCTCATCGTGTCGGCGAGCTGCTAGCCGGTAGCTCTCATCCAGTTCAGTAGCGATGTTCACAAGGCCAAAAGCTGAAAACTTTAAACAACTGTCCATAAGAATCTTGGACGACTCGTGTTTCTTCACCTTTTCAGACAGGTGGTGCATGTCAGTGACTCCTGTCGCTGTCCACGAGATGGAGGGTGTCCACGCCGTCAGGGTGGAACAGAAGACACGGGAAGCAGAACAATGCACCAGCCACCCGCTAGCCAGCCTTTCTGCTCATAGCACCGCCGCAAAAATCCTCAATTATAAGATTTCCTACCTTTTAGGGAAACTTGCTTGATGTTCAGGTTTAGTCTTGGTGGTCCTAATTGTTTTGTTGCCAATTTATCTTCGTTAGTAAAGGGAAAATCTTTCAAAGACGTGATAGAAATGCTCCGACAGTTTGCCATCTTTGACCTTGAATGCAGCCAGCTCTGTCTACGCAGCTGACGTGATACGCATGACGCAAGTCCTCCCGGAACCCATAGACAGTGCATTATAGAGTCTGCTATGTGAAAAAAGAAACTCTTACATTACAGTTAATGAGAGCGGTCGAGGCGATTTTAGTCAGACTGAAAATTGCCCAAAAAAGGGGCGGGACTCCAAGCAGCAGGGCCTCACGCTGATTGGACAATGACATACAGGCAGTTTAAAGAGTTCAGAAAGCTGACAGTGGATACTTCTTTATTTTTCTTTTTTTTTCTTTTCCTTTGGTGGCGCGTCACCCTTATGGACAAACCGCCCCTGTTAGTATGTGTATATAGTTTTCTTTCAAACTATTGTTCTTGCCTTTTCTGTTTGGGTCTGTGCTGTTACTACAGGGCTTGTTTCTTTCTCATTCCTTTCCAAGCTGTCCATCTGAACTGTGCCTTGTCCTCCTGTTTTTTCCTTAAACGTTCTTTCCTTGAATGTTCTCAGTCTTTGGTCTTTCAATAGTCTCACTTTAATTTTTATGTGTATTCTTCCTATAAAAACATAAATAACATTATATATAATTCATATATGCAAAAAATACAAGTATAAACATTTTTATTTATATTACAATGACTTACAGCACAACTGAAGTGGTATCTGTTGGTAGGTCTTCTGACTCAGCTGCTGACTGGCCTTTCAAGATACTCTGTGTTTCCACTTCATTTAAGGCAGAATGTGCCTGAAAGAAAAAAGAGGAAAATATTAACTTAATCATCTATTTATTGTAACAAATTTTTTAGGACCTAAACACTCTTGTTGATTTAATATATAACTACATAAACTAATTAATAACATAATAAATTCAATACACATGGACTTATAGTTGTAATAGTGCTGTTGTGTATTTATTTCATAATCATAGACATTAAATTCAGTCGCTTAATCAAGCAAAAATAATTAAACAAAGCTACAGAAGTAAGATTAGCTACGCTAGCTATCTTGGCTAAATAGGCTAATGGTATTTTTTAACTTTTAAACTATAAAAAAAACAACAAAGCAAATAGCACTTGCTGTTTGGAATATAAACCAAGCATGTCATGTAGCTTATTGATGTCATCGTTCTCTGTGAGTTTCTCAGCAGCTTTCAGAAGTCGGCACAGTTCAGTGGACTGGGTCAGCTGATTGGCCTCTTTGATAACTTTGGGCCTGAATGCTGTGTCCCACTTCTCAAGCATCTTGGAGGCTGTTTCAGCTCCAAACAGCAGCAGGAAGTCTTGATTTAGCTGTTGATCATAGATGCATGCAAATACATCAAGCCAGTGGTCAGTGTGTTGTTCATTGCTTACATCCAACCAAACAAAACAATGGAGTTTAAAAAAAAAAAAGAAAAGTACAACTCACCAGTCCTTTGACATCTAAAAACTGTGGGAATGTTTTAAAGACATCTGTGGTTCTCTGTGGCTCATGCACGAGGTCCTGGCGATGTTGCAGGGTCATCTTCATCTTCTGAAACACACTTGCTTCATCAGGA
>NW_007578608.1:119292-126014 GCF_000690725.1 Stegastes partitus
CCTTCAGGCTGTCACTCACCCCCAAAGCCCTCCTATTGGCCAAACTAGGTGTCAATCAAAAGCTGAGCCGTCTAGTTGCCTGTAGCGCTTTCAGCGCGATCTAAAACAGATTCAGGCTGATTTTGCCAGAAGAAATTAATAAAACAGGCGGAGCTGTTCTCAAGCTGGGAAGACATTACTGCAGAGTTTGTGCCGTTGAGGATCTAATACGTTTTACGGACCGAATTATTTTACGGGATGATGTTGACTGGTTCAGACAGAATGAGACCAAGCTGGTGAGGAATGAGCGATGTTTGAGCTGCAGAGAGCCTTCAAAAGCAAGAAAACTCGGATTTTAACATTTTGCTTTTCTGTACAAAAAGCTCTTTGTGTCAACGCTGTGGTTGCTGCAGGTCAAAAAGGTTTATATGATCGGAAAGAGGAGACTCTGAGCTTTCATTTGATGTGTATGTTGTCGGGAAACGTGATTGTGGAGCATGCGTACATCTGGCTGTAATGTGTTTGGAAAGTGGTCACGTCCCGCCGGCGGGCCGTGGGAGCGGTAAGGGGTTAAAAATACTCTTCTTACATATTTTTTTAAATTGGAAGTATATTTTGAGTGAAATCACCTTTTAAAACTACGTCGCGCACCTGAACTAGAAGCCGTGCACTGATACGGCCGTAGCAGACGAGTCCAGCCTCTACCAGCAGCCTGTACGTGGGTCTCTGGCTCTGCAGACAGACCCTTCCTATTGGATCCCGCAGCAGGTCACAACGTTTCCGGCCTCATTTACTACTGCTCATGCGCAGAGCCCAGAGCGGCTATTAGTGGTACTATTATTTAATAGCAAGTTTTGGTAATTTAACCTTTAAATTGCAGCTTAATGTTACGGTGTCATTTTGATCTGTTCTAAATATTTGAATGGCACTGAGTGCACACTGTAGTCTGACTGCAGCTCAAATACAGCAGCTACAGTTTCACTTTGAGACATGCTTTTGGCTGTTTTTTCCTTTCTTAGAAAAGCAAAGTCTCTGCTTTAATAGTATGAGGCTTTTGATAAAGCATCTTAAACAAATGTATCCATGCAAATAAGGTTTTTCCAAAGAAGTTTAGGAGGAGAGATGCTATCGGTATCGGTATCGGAAATCAAAAAGAGGTATCGGTCCATCCCTAGCTAAAATCAACACTTTTTCTGAGTTGATATAGTTCTCACAGACTTTGAGTTAAATGTACACTTTGGAAAGTGTTAATATTTTAACTCTATAAATATCTGACACTGTCAGTGTTGTTTAATGACACATGAAAGTGTACTTTTACCACTAAATTGTGTTATTTCCTTTCGCTTGGAGTGTTAATTTTAAATATTCTTTGTGTTGTTTTATGACACTTGAAAGTGTATTTTTAAGTGTTTATCACCATATTAAAAGTATGAAAATGCTTCTAGTCACCTGCAAGGCTATAGAAAAAGTTATGAACACTATCATGCTGTAAATCTCTTTACCGTCTGTGCTTACAGAAGCTTGAAAGTGTTCATCATTACAAAAAATGTTTTTTTTGTTGTTTTTTTTATGCAGCTTCGCGATAGTACAGACTCAGTGTCAGGTAATCACGGGTTCTACTCTGCCCAATCACGCGCCTACTTATTGGCCTTATAACAGGCTCATTCGTTCATTCATTCTAGCTCGTGCCCGTCA
Source organism: Stegastes partitus (assembly GCF_000690725.1). Classification (NCBI taxonomy): domain Eukaryota; kingdom Metazoa; phylum Chordata; class Actinopteri; family Pomacentridae; genus Stegastes; species Stegastes partitus. The sequence goes on from NW_007578608.1 coordinate 120,967, forward strand.
CATCACTGCCACTTCGCCGCTGCATTTACCTTGTAACGTAACATTCTCCTCCTCCCCCCATCCTCCTCCTTATTATAACTGGCACGAACATTGTCTGTTTCATACTGTCTTGCAGTTGTTCAATCATTTGGCTCTGCCGGGGGATCTAGTGATCTCAGGGAATGTCTGTGTCATGCTTGCTCAGATTGTTCCAGAGTATCACTGGAGCAGAGTCACCGTCAAACTAAATATACGTTCTGTATAAAGAAATAAATGCTTCAATCTGACAAAGAGTCCTGTCTGAATTTTTTATTTATTTTTTTTTAATTCGGGACAAAAAAACACTTCCCAGCACCATGGGGATTGGTCACAACTTAACTCTATGTGCACATTTACAAAGACAAGAATGGTACAACGTAGAGGCGCTCATCTCACCATAAGCACTTTGGAAGTCAAAAAGCTTCTCTATTTCAAGACTGTCTGCTTTGATAACATCTTTCTCATCACTTTCAAATACTTGGTAAGCATGAAAATGCTCACTGAAATGATCAACCACAACCTTGTTCACCAGGAAGTGGATAACACTGTTGACAACAAGTATATTTTTTATTCTGCAAAACACAGGCATTTCATGTTCAATCTCACTGCAAATGATTAGTCCTGTCCTGTAATCTGTCCCACTGATAGTTACCCAGTTAGTACAGTAGATGTCTTGCGGTACAGACTCAACATGCAGGGCTCGGGCAAACATTGTCCACATTAAATGATTTCAAGGGTCCATACTCGATATGGTTTGAAGATGTCTCCCATTGATATGCTATGGACATCTGACATTTAGTGATGTTCTTGAAGTTTTTAAGAGTGTTTTGAACACCCTGTGCGTTGCCTTGAATCTCATGCTCCACATATGTATTAGAGGTCCAATTTTTCTTATACAAGCCGGATAGTGAATCATAAAGTGATGTTTTGGGATCAGGTTTCTATCTGGATACAGCTGTTTGAACAAGTCATGATGTTCCATTATTAAATGCTTTAAATGTACAGTCATGCCTAGTGTAACAGATGGAGAAAATATGATGTTAATTATCTGCAGTAAAAGCAGCAGCAAAATCCAGTTTTGGTTTCCTTCTGGCACAATGTTGCCAAAAAGCAAAGGAATGTTTCTTACAAGACAAAGAGTCTGAATGGAATTGAGTCCTATATTATTGCCACTACTGTCCAAGTTAATCCTTGTAGGACGATTTTTGCGCTCTATGTACCCATAGTCAAAGGCATAAATTCTAGACAACAGATCAGGTTTTGACAAAACATTTTCTGACAGATACTCAAACAGTAACTTCAGCTCATACTGAGCCACCCCTTCAAGAATGTCATACATAATGTCCAAAGAAAAATTGTGACAAACATAAAAGAACTGTAGGCTGTTAAGAGTCGAGTTCTTTTTTAAACCAAACATGGATATCATCTGTGGGTCTCATTGCAGTGCATTTCAAATAGCTCTTTTCCAGCCATGTGCTTTCTGTATTTGTTTACCTCACATTCAGTTTGTAAAGTTTGCTTTTCTGCCATTTGATAGGATTCGCAATGGTCACACCGGTCTTTTTTAAGTACATGAAAACTGAGGTTAAACTCTGTGCTGAAAACAACTCTGTCGTATGACCCTTTGACAGGTGTGTAGTTGTTTTCAGGACAGTGAATCAGACAGAGACAATACATTCGACAGATATTCAGCGTTGCCTCCAAATAATGTTTGTTTGCTGTAGCGCGACAATAATGTGATTGGACAACTGGAAAGGAACCACTGTGCCTTTTAACCTGTTCCTTCTGTTCCTCATCAACTTTTCTTTTCGGATGCTTTCCCCTTTTATCTTCTTTTGTAATCCTAGCTAGTGTGGCCAGATAAAATTTCTTGCAAGCCTTATTGCCGTCAACGTTTAAAAAATACTTGAAGGACATTTTTCTTCTTGTATCGTCTCCACAAGTTTTCCTTTCTTTAACACCACAGTCCGTGCTAAGTAGTCATACTTTCGACTTTGGTCCAACTGATAGTCCTCCTCAAACCCCCGTTCCCTTTCAGTAGAGTTATTTTTGTGCACACTTAAATTTGCATGCTGTTGGGCAATCTTTTAGGATTTTCATGCTTTTGGCTGGAACCTTTATTTGCTGAGTTAATATGTTCCTTACCCTCCTGATAAAGTTTTTTGCGAATAGACTCTTTTCACATTGATGGATCTGAAAGTCTTTTTATTTTAGCAACTTCAGTCGAGACCATTTCTTGCTGATCTTTTGGGGCAGCTTCTGCGAAGTCTTCAAAAATGCTCTGTGTCTCCTCTTTTTCTGCACTAGTGTCCTATAAAAAAGAAAATATTAAACAAAGCTACAGAAGTAAGATTAGCGAGGCTAGCTAACTTGGCTAAATAGGCTAATGGTATTTTTTAACTTTTAAACCTTAAAAAAAAAAACAACAAAGCAAACAGCACTTGCTGTTTGGAATATAAACCAAGCATGTCATGTAGCTTACTGGTGTCATCGTTCTCTGTGAGTTTCTCAGCAGCTTTCAGAAGTCGGCTCAGCTCAGTGGACTGGATCAGCTGTTTGGCCTCTTTGATAACTTTGGGCCTGAATGCTGTGTCCCACTTCTCAAGCATCTTGGAGGCTGTTTCAGCTCCAAACAGCAGCAGGAAGTCTTGATTCAGCTGTTGATAGAATAGAATGCTTTTATTGTCATCATACACAGGGTACAACGAAATTTGAAAGATCATACATACACGCATGCAAATACATCAAGCCAATGGTCAGTGTGTTGTTCATTGCTTACATACAACCAAACAAAACAATGGAGTTTAAAAAAAAAAAAAAAAGAACTCACCAGTCCTTTGACATCTAAAAACTGTGGGAATGTTTTAAAGACATCTGTGGTTCTCTGTGGCTCATGCACGAGGTCCTGGCGATGTTGCAGGGTCATCTTCATCTTCTGAAACACACTTGCTTCATCAGGACAATGAACAAGAAATGAAATAGCTTCCCTGCAGGCATCTCCATCAAGCTGCTCAGGCAATGTGGCTGCTAATCTCCGGCGCTTTGGTCCTGGTGCTTGAGCCACTGTGGCTGCCTTGGCTGGTCGTTTTTCTGTATTCCTGGACATGGTCTTTAGGCGCCATGCTAAATATCCAGTGCCTCCAGAGTAAGGGTAGAAGTTATTCATTGCATCAAAGGAAAGTCACAAAAAAACAAAAGACATCGGGTAAAGCAGTAAGTGCATAACACATTCCTTTGACAACTGGTTAAAAGCCAAAACAATATAGTCTGGATTCAACTAGGGCTGAACAATTTTAAAAATGTATCAAATTGTGATTGTTTTGACTGATATTGCCATTGCGGTGTGATTTGTCATATAATTTTTTTTTTGTACATCATTCTGATTTTAATTAAAAAGCAAACATGATTATAATTTTTGTGGGGATCTGCAGCAAATAACAATGTTTTCTTAAGTCTGTAGAATGTGATGTGTAGGCCAAAACCCATCTGCGGTATAACCATATTCAATATAAAATAAGATTTTGATAGACACTCGGGATCTTTCTGCGTGGAGTTTGTATGTTCTCTGTTCTCTCCAGGTTCTCCAGCTTCCTCCCACAAGGTCCAAAAACATGTTGAGGTTAATTGGTGATTCTAAATTGTCCGTAGGTGTGAATGTGAGTGTGCTTGGTTGTCTGTAGCCACAAATAGCCTCACTGATGAAGTGCTGCTGATAGATGTCCAGGTTTCCCCATCTCTGTACAACATGACCAAGCTCATTGTAACATGAACAAAATTAACAACATTAGAATCTTGATTCTTGTGATCAATTTTCTTATTATTATTATAAACAATGATAAGTTTTGTCATGAAGACGTTGAGATGGAAATCTATGTGTAAATCATTTTTGCTCACCATTCTACAGTTTCCTGAATAAAAACTTTCAAAAATGTCTTCAGTGGTTAATAGTCTTTAGCCACTGATGTAGCACAGCTGTTGGTTTCATGTCTGAATGAAACCCTTTTGTAAAAGTTCCATCTGCAATCTTACTTGATTGGAAACATCACAAGTCTGAACTGTGTGTAGGAACAAACACACACACACACACACAGGTGACAGTACAACGTGGGGGATTCTTCTACATTTCAGCAACAGTATTTAATTCAGTTTTATTCATATCGTGCCACTTCACAACATGTAACATGTCCAGGCACTTCATATAGTAAGGTGAAGACTATACATTACGGTGAGAAACCCAGAAAAGCCAAATGATTTTCTCTGTTTCAGCTTTTTGGTGACAGTGGGAAGGCAAAACAGAGCGTTAAAGACACAGTTTGGTGCCAGAAACACAAAAAACCTTTCAGGTTGACTTTGCTTGACAGTTTCACATCTTTAACAAACTGAAATGTCCATGAAAATTAAACTTTAGAGCAATGACAACAGAACAACTTTTATTAGGAAGGAGAACTCTCTTCTATTACCAAGATTTGAGTACATTTCAGACTTTGACAAAATATTAACAAGAGCAGAAGTTTAGTTTGTTGCTTCCAGCTGTTTGTAGGAGCTTTTCCTCTGAGTTTATTCAATACCTGCAGCATCAGGATCCACATGAGCATTTCCAAAGAGAGAGTTGCCTGTATGCATGTATGCCTGCTGGACAGCAGCAAAAGCGTCATCATAACTTAAAATGATCAATTATCTCTGACATGGAAACAGGATCAATCAGAAACCAGCAGGTGAGCTGTCACACAGTCATAGTCTATAACTGAAGGTAAATCATTGTTACATAGCAACTATCCTACTAGTGAGTCCTGAGTTCCATCACAGCTGTCAGGATGTTTGTGTTCTACTGTTGGTAAAGTAGCCGTTGTCACAACCCAGCAAATAGGTTGTGGCCAAAAGAGGGGAGACGACACAGGTGATGTCAGATTGTAACAAAGTTTTATTAATTTATTTAAGGTGAAGTGTGTATGTCAGTGATATCAGTGGTGTAGGTGCAGATGTCTGGATGCCTGGGTGTGATGTGGTGCAGGGTGTTGTCAGGTGTGAGA
>NW_007578608.1:126029-133675 GCF_000690725.1 Stegastes partitus
GCAAGTCTGGGGCATGAGGAGGAGAGAGAGAGAGAGCAGGAGCTGAGGGGTTGGCCCTTTTATACCTGGCAGCGAGCATGCCAATCAGGTAGGACCGCCCACTCAATCTCCAGCAATCCAGGGACACAGACACAGACAACCAATGTGCTCCACCCACAGACTAGGTGGGGCCGTCACACCGTCAAATTATCATCACACATGACCAGACTTTTCAGTGATTCAAACAGTTTAAACAGTTTAATAAGCTTGATATCAGTTTAGATAGTTGAGGTGGCTGAAGAGAGAGCTGAGCCGCAAGGCGAAGCTCTCAATTTACCAGTCCATCAACGTCCCAACCCTCACCTATGGTCACGAGCTTTGGGTCGTGACCGAAAGAACGAGATCACGGATACAAGCGGCCGAAATGAGTTTCCTCCACAGGGTGGCTGGGCTCAGCCTTAGAGATAGGGTGAGGAGCTCAGACATCCGGAGGGAGCTCGGAGTAGAGCAGCTGCTCCTTCGCGTCGAAAGGAGCCAGTTGAGGTGGTATGGACATCTGGTTCGGATGCCCCCGGGGAGGCTTCCTCTGGAGGTTTTCCGAACTCGTCCACCTGGGAGGAGACCCCGGGGCAGACCCAGGACCCGCTGGAGAGATTATATCTCTCGGCTGGCCTGGGAACACCTCGGGATCCCCCAGGCAGAGCTGGAAAGCGTCGCCGGGGGGAGAGAGGTCTGGGACGACCTGCTCCGCCTACTGCCCCCGCGACCCGACCCCGAATAAGCGGAAGAGAATGGATGGATGGATAGTTGAGGTGGTTTTGTCTGAATGAGGCCGTGCAGAACACCATGTAAAAGGGATTTGTATCTGACAGAGCCCGTCTGGTGACATCGATAAGAAATAAAAATAACTCGTTCCCACATATTACGAAATTGTGGCCACGAGTTATTAATGTGTGGGAACGACATAATGATCACACGGTGTTTCATCGCAAGAGATCGCAGGATATTGGTGTAGTTCATTCCAAGGTTAAAATAAAATGAGATCAAATCAAAATGTTCCATGTTTCATGCAAGTGCACCCGTTAATTCAACAGCTGGTTCGACTGCACTGTGAAATTTGCTCCACAACTTCTCTTGTTTCTTCATATTAGTAATGTGAGGCCACGACTTAACTATGTCGTTCCCACGCATTAATAACTCGTGGCCACGATTTACTTATTTTTATTTCTTATCGATGTCACTAGATGGGCTCCGTGGTATCTGAATAGGTCAGAAAAAAAAAACGCCGTCATGGTAACAGAAAGCTGAAGCAGCAACGTTACGTATCCGATGCTTGAAATGAGCTTCAGTGACTGATTCTGACAGATGTTNCATGAGCATTTCCAAAGAGAGAGTTGCCTGTACGCATGTATGCCTGCTGGACAGCAGCAAAAGCGTCATCATAACTTAAAATGATCAATTATCTCCGACATGGAGACAGGATCAATCAGAAACCAACAGGTGAGCTGTCACACAGTCATAGTCTATAACTGAAGGTAAATCATTGTTGCATAGCAACCATCCTACTAGTGAGTCCTGAGTTCTATCACAGCTGTCAGGATGTTTGTGTTCTACTGTTGGTACAGTAGTCGTTAGATTATCATCACACATGACCAGACTTTTCAGTGATTAAACAGTTTAATAAGCTTGATATCAGTCTAGATAGTTGAGGTGGTTTTGTCTGAATGAGGCCGTGCAGAACATCATGTAGAAGGGATCTGTATCTGACAGAACCCGTCTGGTGACATCAATAAGAAATAAAAATAACTCGTTCCCACACATTAGTAAATCATGGCCACGAGTTATTAATGCGTGGGAACGACATAATTATCACACAGTGTTTCATCGCAAGAGATCGCAGGATATCGGTGTAGTTCATTCCAAGGTTAAAATAAAATGAGATCAAATCAAAATGCTCCATGTTTCATGTAAGTACGCCCGTTATCCTTAATTCAACAGCTGGTATGACCGCACTGTGAAATTTGCTCCACAACTTCTCTTGTTTCTTCATATTAGTAATGTGAGGCCACGACTTAACTATGTCGTTCCCATGCATTAATAACTCGTGGCCACGATTTACTTATTTTTATTTCTTATCGATGTCACCAGACGGGCTCCGTAGTATCTGAATAGGTCAGGGAAAAAAAACGCCGTCATGGTAACAGAAAGCTGAAGCAGCAACATTATGTATCCCATGCTTGAAATGAGCTTCAGTGACTGATTCTGACAGATGTTGTGGAGAAACACTTGCTCTGCTTTGGCAGTATCCAATAAACCTTGAGGCCATCTTTGTTGGCACAGATCCACAATAATGGTCATTTGTCTTTGCACAGTTGACTTAACCCAGTAATGATGAATTAAAGGGTTTTATTATTTGACCCTCTAAACAATCAACAATGAGCATCAATAATGAAGACTAAACAGTACAAAATGTCCAAGGTGTAACAGCTGTGCATCGCTGTTTGGGCTAAAATTCAAAAAGTTATTCCCATGGGCTTCCAACTCATCGAGCTGCGTTTATATGCTTTGAGGTCTTCTAGTAAAGTTCCTGTCAACCATCTCAAATTCCAGCAAGACACATTCTGGTTTGTTGAAATTCAAATTTTATTATAATAACCTACCACACAGCACATGTGACTGACTGAAGACGTCACCTTCAGGTTTTTTTAAGTACTTCATACATCCCAAGTCAAACTGCTGATTCAGCAGTGGTCAGCAGGGTTTGTGTTGACTCAGCACTTTGTGTGTTTGGGTTTTATAGATTTCATATCCATTTACCCAACCACCTGTAGTGTGTCTGCAAATTATGCATGTTGACATTTCCAAAGTAAGTCAAACAAAATCAATGATAAATCTGACGGTGGATATTTTACAGATAAACAGAAGACCACTCACATCTGTCTGGGCTCCTGTAACTCGCTGTCTGGAGCCTCACTGAGCAAAGTAATGCAAAAACACACATCATATACAGCTCTGTAAATAAAGTAGTTGTTCTCGTTTTCCGCCAAAAGTTGGACCAAATGACTTTCAGCTCACAATATTAAGACTTGACCCATACAACTAAAACAGAAGAGCTCATCAGATTAATTTATTTGTACTCATCTGTCCATCGTGTATTCATGTTATCGTAGTTATGCATATCACATGCAAAAGAAATTGAAAGAGCTTGAAACATGTTGACAAGCAAAGTAATTCAGAGGAGGATGCAGCTGAAACCTGTGGAGAGTCCCTCTACAGATGTTGATGAAACACACTCCATGTATCACAGCTACGCTCAAGTTTTTTCCATTAAAAAAATCCCTTCCTGCCTTAGAATGGTTTAGCTGTAACTGTACACTGTGGCCTTGTCTAGAATGTTCAGATCTCTCTCCACACAAGCCTCCCTGACTTGCTGCAGCTCACAGACGACTCTACTCGAACACTTCAAATTACAACTTTGGAGCCTTTCATGTGTATGTAGATATTTTTGGTGCCTGGCTAATGCTGGTGCTCTAATCTGTGTGTCAAACCCACTACTAGTCTGTTGCTTCACCTCTGTTCTAACTGCTAGACAGGCTCCAGTCGTGTTGTTCACATTTGTGAACATGTTACGTGCTACACTGCGTCCTGATTGACTTCACAGAGTAACATAAACAGTGCTGAAGTCACAGGACTACTTATAACTAATGTCTACTTGTTTAGAGGAATACAAACGGCACAACAGGTCTTCCCAAATGTTGAATGTTGTACAGGAACAGACAGATGAAATGATTGACAGCTGATGAGTGAAAAAAATTTTGACCGACAAACTCAACACCAAAAGTGGAAACACTGTTTCCACAAATACACTCAAAAAGGTTCTGTTTGCGTTTGAAGAATGGAAACCTGCACACGACTGATGCGGTATTGTTATTAATTGATACAAGAGGAGAATTTCAATTTCAACTCAACCATAAACATGCGAACTAAACACTGCTTAGTGAACTAGATAGTGTGGGGGGAAAAAAAGCAGATAACCACCTCATTAAACCGCTTAGTATATTTTATGAGAAGTACGGTGTCAGTGAAGGTCCATACAGGTGTTGCAGCTCTGATCCCAGCCAGTAGCTTCGTCCGAGGAAGCTGCTCACAGGAGGCCGAAGAAATCAAAACATGTAACAAGTGCGAAGAGGCAGACATTGTTCAGAGCACATCTGAAGTTATGCTTGGTGATGAAAACACTGTTGCACTCTATGATGAACTCCTACAAGTAGAAGTCCAAACTGTTCAAAGTCACAGGAAACACGAGGAGAGAGGAGAGTTATCAGCTCCAGGGTTTACATGGAATGTCCTTGAGTAGAAACTTACAGTCCAAAATCATAACCAAGAGATGATGATGACGATGTCTTATGTGATGTCCTTCTGTCTGGGTGGCCGGTGAATGTTCCTGACCACACACTTCACCATCCACTCGATGCCTTCGTTCACTCCATCCCTGTGAAAGGAAGATGTGTTTTTTCACTACAATTATGTTACTGGTTCATCAAGATAGACGGCTGTTAGTGCTAAGGTACAGTTTATGGCCAGAACTAGGGGTGTAACAGGACACAGTCGTCACTAAAGAGTCAGTACAGGACATATGGTTTGGAATGTCCTGTGAACCAAGCAGTTGCTGTTAGCAGTCTGTTTGTTCTGACATGATTGCCGTCATGGAGTGAAGACTCTAGAGCACAAGCTTCATCTGCCATGCTTGGCAGTGCACTAGTTCTTATCCTCCAGCTGCAGCATGCCACCTGGGTTAGTACTGATAGCTGGACAAGCATTGTGCTAACTGTACTAAACATGTACCATGTGTTAGCTCACTCTACATGCTGCTTCAGCTCCAATCAGCCAGATGTTTCAGCTTCTCTGCTCAACCAGCTTCCATGTGGAGCTCCCACTGAATGGAATCACCTCGTTCACTTTGTCCAGAACATTTCAGTAGTTTTTTTTCAAACAAAGGGCAGTGCTAGTTTGTGCAAATGTCACTGATGGCTTTAATGGTTGATTTAAGGTCATTACAGACATACTGCACTTGTCTTAATGGACATTTATGATTACATTTAGCTTGTCCTTAATAAGAATACACAGCTTAGAGGCTTTGCTTACTGACACACCTGAGTGCCTTAACTGTACGAATTAAGACTAATTAGACACTGTCTTTTTAAATAAACGATCTGTTTCCTCTGCTGTACCAAAAACATACCAAACCATGATGTTTGTGTGCCTACCCCTAGTTAGAACAGAAAATAAACAGATACAAACAAATATTTCCTGAGGACAGAATGAGAGTTAAAGCATTTAGCAGAACATTATGGAATTATTACATAACTCCAAGCTCTGGGCAACATACTGTAGTAGGAAGTGAAAACACCTGTTACAGTTTAGTGACCTGATTTCTTGCATGTAAAATCTGACTTGTCACCAGTATTTTCAGTTTTTCTTAAATGTCTGTGTCCAAACAAACCTTCCAGAAATACTTTCACTGTTTGGCTTTCGCTGCCCAAACTGAGCATGTGCTGAACCTGGTTCTATTTGACAGCAGACCGGCACACACAGTGCCATTTACCACAGCAGCAGTCTTACCCTGTGAGGGCAGTACAGGGCTGGACTAAGCAATCCCTCTTGCCGATCTTCGGGGCACAGTCGCTGAAGGCTGTTTTTATGTCCGGCACTGACAAACAGTTCTGAGAACAGAGAGCAGACACAAACCATGACTGAACACATCCACCCCAGGGAGGCAGCTAATTACTCTTACTTCTAATCCGTTCCCATAAATATTAAAACTATTAACATTCACCGAATTTTGTAAATAAAAAACAGAAACATTAATAGAAAACAGTGCAAAGTATCCATGAGAAGCCCTGAAGTGAACCGTTCTGCTAGTAAAGTCCAAACAAGAGCGCAAAACCTAAAGATTTTTAATATATTATGAATAAAACAGAAGCTGTTTTAGAATTTTTTGAATTCTGAGAATTACTGAAACAAATGCTGAAGGAAACACTATCTTCATGTGGATGGAAGGCCAATACATAGGAAGCAGTCTGTGTCCATACCGGTACATCTTGCTTGTTGGCCAGCACCAGGAGTGGAACGCCTTCTAAAGCCTCGCTGCTGATCATTTTCTCTGGGGGAGATGAGAGTTCAGTTACTGATTCAACAATCACAGCTAAAGCAGGCAAAAACCTGGAAGCCTGAATGTCATTATTTCGCAGGAATAAAGTCACAAACCACTTTATACAGAGAATAATAGGAAAAACACTACTCACCAAAGGCCTCCTTTGATTCTGACAAGCGTGCTTCATCAGTTGAATCTATCACATAGATCACTCCGTGGGACTCAGCATAGTACTACATTTAAATACGAAGAATACAAACAGCACATCAGAGTAGGCTTCTGGGCTGAGAGAACCAACACATCCATACCATGATGATACGGGGTGGTACGAAAAATCCAAAAGGTCCTGTTCTTATAACTAAACATATTATGACTGGATGAAGTACAGGATTACATGTTCTTGAGAGTCCATCTGTACTGCAGTTACTATTTTTGCCTGAAAAGGCAGCTGGTATAAGGAGTCAGGTATGCAGGCTTGTGCAGGTGTGCAGCACTAAACAGTCTCATACAGTCAGGGTTAGCCAGCAGGAGTAAATGTAGCAGCCAGTCACTGCCTGTAGTGCTGGAAGTTTTAACATTATTTCAGGTGACAGGTGCTTCCATTCGTTTGCTTGTCAGCTACGTTGGTGATATAGAAACAATGAGTCGGCGAAAATAAGAGCTTTTGTCATGTCAGACCTTTGACTTTGAGCATATGGCTCCTTCTGGAGACAGCAGGTACCACGACAAACCTCAGTATGTATCAACCTCCACAAAAGTACTCGCAAAAAAAATAAAAAATGTTTGTTCAATTTTGGCCTAATACCACACAAGGCGGAATGTTTTTTCAATATATCACACATTGTATGATGGGTGGTTCTGGCTGCCTTTCCTACCATTTCTTTTCACTATTTTACATTTCCCTTTAATCATTAAATGTGTTTCCAGTCACCGGTTTTATAGGCGCCTTTTCCACAAGTGAAAAAAGTGAAACTACTGGACATTTGAGGAAAACACTTAAATATCAAGTGTCAGACATGACTGAGGAGGTAAAGCTGATGTCTCTAAACACAATGCCACAAAGCACAAGTGAAACTGAATCCACTGAAGGGTGAGTTAAAGGGATCCCAAAGTATGAGGAAGTGAAAACATCCGATGAGCTTTGATTGGAGCTCTTCTAATACCATCCCCTTCTTGTCTCCTCTTCTTCCTCACCTGACAGGAAAACTAGCTCCACTGGCTGCTTATGCTGATGAAGCCACTCCTAATATTCATCTCACATAAGTGGACGGACACATGCGTTCATTTAAATTTTCTCTTGCCGACACTCTGGAGGGTTATTGTGCCATGATCTGCTGTTTGAGCTTCAGCCACTGCTTTAAAATGACAACAATTTAATTGACTGAGCTACTGCTTAGTATCCAGAATCTACGATGATCAGGTGCTTATCAGTGAACTCATACCTTCACATCCACGTCTCTTATTTGACACATGAAGCTGACAGGTGACGCTTACCTGTTCACTCTGATTACGT
>NW_007578608.1:135511-175180 GCF_000690725.1 Stegastes partitus
GAAAGAGAGAGATCCATAAAAAATGTTACAGAAGAGCCTGAGGAATGACAACACCTGCTGCAAACTATACGGTGGGCAGCAGTGGGCAAAAATAATAGTCACAAGTGGAGTCAAATATATAAAAAAAAAAAAGCTTACTGGTGTTTGTCCTTTATAAAGCAGCTATCCAGCAGTATGATCTACTTAGGCACTGCAATTAGTCATTAAAACAATGTGTATCACGACTTTTTGGCAAGTTGTCGGTAGATATGCTGCTGACAAGAAACTTAAATGGAACCCTGAGGACACGAGTAAATTGTAAAGTGAGGTACTGCGTTGCAGGGCTGGCTGTCTTCAGTAATTTGCTCATCACTGCTAATTACAAACACAACTGCAGTCATACAGCAACACACACTTACTGTTCAGGCCAACTGTAGTTGTGATCTTCGACAAATTCATTCCCTTGTAGTTCTTACTGAACTTTGTTTTGGTCTGTTCCAGGAAGGTCTGCAGAGAGAGAGAGACACAATCAGACCAACAGTCAGAGCAGTAAGTAAATCAGACTGGACACTGTAGCAGGGCTTAAACTGGGACCTGGAGGGGGGTCTACAGACTCTGCACTGACCCGACTAACATATCTGAAGTTGCTTGTAGACTCATCTCTTTTCCATTATCAGGAAACAGGCCTGCTGTCTGTTGCCTCGTTTTTAATTTTACAGTAATTCCACTGCTGGAAACATGACAACATTTAAGCACCAAAACTGAATATTCCCTGCAATAATCCAGTTTATACGCAAGATAAAGAAAAAAAAACAGGAAGTGGTTTCTTTAAATCCCTGATCTTAACATCAGAGGCCGTTTCTATACATACAGGTTGGGTTCGATGTGCTTTTGGGATAAATAAAACACACCCACAGCTGGAGTAAATGTTCAGAACGAGCGTGTTGGTTCTCAAACGTGGCAGTCGGTGAATTAAACCAACAGTCACCTGATACACGAAACCTGCTGAACACCTGAACGTTATGAAGCACACTGTCGCTGCTGAACACCAGCTCAAGTGTTCATGTGCCGAACTGGACAGTGGCCTCCGAACCGTGTTAACAGGAGATCACATGTAAATAGTCATTAGTTTGCTAAAGCTGCTCAGACAGTGACTTTCAACAGCATTTGGTGTGAATTCCACTCAGCCTGGGGAGGAAGAGTGACTGACGACCAAGCTAACTTCCACTGTTAACCCAGCTGTAATAAAGAGCAACATACCGTTTTCCCGGCATTATCCAGTCCCAGGATCAGAACGCAGTATTCATCCTTCTGGAACATGTACTTATATAATCCAGACAACAAAGTATACATCTTGTAAAAGTGGTAAACAAGACAAATAGCTGCTAACTACGCATACCAACGTTAGCACGGTGACTTAGCTTAGCCTATACATGACAACAAAGACAGCGTTAGGCGCCGCTGCGGCTTCATTCTAGTCGGAGCACACAAACACGGTAACACATGGACCAACAATCGTACACACATTAAATAAGTGTGTAAAAGACGTCGTTCAAAACTACCTGCGGATCTAAACACAGCAGTGACGCTACGTGTAATCTGACCCGGAAGCGCGACTGAGGGAATTATGGGAAATGAAGTCAACAGTATCTCTGAGTCTTAAAGGATGGTTCATTTTCCATCGATTATCAAACACGAAAAAACCACTTTTTCCCTTCGTTTTGAACTAAAATCCGAAAAGCGGAAAAAGACTATTTCGTTTTGCACCAAAAATGTAAAAAAAAATAAAAATAAAAAAAAGATTCTCTTTTCTCATTTTTTCATTCTCCGTTAAAATTAAAAAGAGTAAAGTCAGGAAACGGCTCGTTTTTCATTTAGTCTAATTTCTTTTTGTCGATTTTACCTTATAAAGAAAAAGACGCGACTAAAATTAGGTGACCCGGAAGTAGCTTTAAACTGTCAAAATAAAAGTGAATCCTGTTAGAACAGCAGAACAATCCACTTTGTGAATTAATCTGCCGCCCACAGCTTCAGATAAAGCTAACTTTAGCGCGTTGGTGTAACATATAGTGAGACTATTTTAGTCAAGGAGTATTAATTAATATTTTCAAAACTGTTACAACTACAACATATTTTCTAACCAATTTGAGAACATCCATACAGTCACCAGCAGATGGCCCCACCACCCACCCTAAAGGCTGGAGCGGTGAAACAAAGACATCGCAATTATTCCAACTTTATGGGCAACAGGGTTGAAATCAGAAGTGTACATACACTGTATAAAAAGACATATAACCTGTTTTCTCTCACTATCTAACATTCAATGTGACTAAACTGTTTTAGGTCAGTTAGGATTACCAAAATCATTTCTATCTGCCAAATCTCAGAATAGTTACATTTAAAAAAAAAAGAAAAAAAGATTTTTTAAATTACCTTCTTTAAAGTCAGAAGTTTACATACATTTCCTTAGTATTTGGTAGCATTGCCTTCATGCAGTATGACTTGGGTCAGACATTTTGCTTTTTCCACAAGCTTCTCACAATAGTTTGCTGGAATTCTGGCCCATTCCTCCTGACAGAACTGGTGTAACTGAGTCTGTTTTTTTAGCCACCTTGCTCCACACGCTCTGCCTACACATTTTCTACAGTTCAGGACTTTGTGATGGCCGCTCCAAAACATTGACTTTGTTGTCCTGAAGCCACTTTGTAACTAATCTGGCGGTATGCTTCGGGTCATTGTCCACCTGGAAGACTCATTTGCCCAGAAGCTTTACCTTCCTGGCTGATGTCTTAAGATGTTGTGTCAATATTTCCACACAATGTTCTTTCCTCAGGATGCCATCTATTCTATGAAGTGCATCAGTCCCTCCTGCAGCAAAACAGCCCCACAACATGATGGTGCCACCCCCGTACTTCACAGTTGGGATGGTGTTCTCAGGCTTTCAGGCTTCCCCCTTTTTCCTCCAAATGTAACAATGGTCATTATGGCCAAACAGTTCAATATTAGTTTCATCAAACCACAGAACATGTCTCCAAAAATGAAGGTCTTTGTCCCTGTGTGCATTTGAAAACTGTAATCTGACTTTTCATGTTGCTTTTGGAGGAATGACTTCTTCCTCTCTGAGTAGCCTTTCAGCCCATGTCGCTACAGGACTCGTTTCACTGTGGATAATGACTCTTACCAGCTTCAGCAGCATCTTCACAAGGTCTTTTGCTTTTGTTCTGGGGTTGATACGCACATTTCGCACCAAAACATTTAATCTCTGGGACACAGAACCCATCTCCTTCCTGAGCCATATGATGGCAGGACATTCCCATGGTGTTTATAGTTGCGTATATTTATATATCCACAATTCTCTTCCTGATATCTTGGCTGATTTCTTTAGATTGTCCCATGTTGTCACCAAAGGAAGCAGTATGTTTGAGGTTTGCCTTAAAATACATCCACAGGTGTGCCTCCAGTTGACTGAAATGTTGTCAGTTAACCTATCAGAAGCTTCCAAAGCCATGACATAATTATCTGGGCTTTACCAAATAGTTTGAAGGCATAGTGATCTTAGTGTACGTAAACTTCTGACTTTGAACAAAGTAACAAATTAATTGTCTAAAATATTCTCTCTCTCATTATTCTGTCATTTAGCAAATAGAAATTATTTTGATAATCTTTACTGACCTAAACCAGGAAAGGTTCAGTCACATTTAATGTCAGACAGTGAGAAAAAAATAGATTACATGCCTTTTTAAATAGTGTATGTAAACTACTGGTTTCAACTGTCTGGATATATATTTTATGGACATAGATATAAACTGCCAGGATTTATGAGTGTGACACACACACACACACACACACACACACACAGCACATGTAAAACAAATTCAATGTCCTTTATGGATGTGTTCCATGTAGGGAAATGTCACAGTATAATCATAATTCCCAGTAGTTATGATATGCTATAACCCTTTCAAGAAGACAGGCAGAACCAGGACAAGCGTTAGCAAATAAGGCTTTTGCTAGAGATCTTGTATGCACCACATCTACATCATGTTATTGTAACTCTTTACGTGTCTTGCAATGTCCCTGACAAATAAACAAACAAAGAAAGAAATATTTTTAACATGTGAATGTCATGCAAAACTTTCAGAAAACAGATGTCTTACAGACAAAACTGAGCCAAGTTGGAAATCTTGCCGTTGCAGTTTCCTCCAGGCTGCTTTAAAGTACGATTGTCTGTTTATATTCTTTGTGTCAACCTCTCAGTTTGGTTCAGGTTCCTTCTCGCTGCCCTGTGCACTGAGGCCCTTCAGACTGGGTCACCATTTGCCCAACCACAGTTCATGGTAAGTGGGTCAGTCCTCCTCCCTGCTGGGCCTGTACTAGGATCACCAGGCTATTAGCTGATTAGCTATCAATGCTGACACTAAACACTTCACCCACGTCCTTTGTGCCATGTCTGATGTCCTTTGGCTCTACTGCATGAAAATGCAGGTTAGCAGACTACTACAACCACACCATACCATTTAGACCTGGATGTTTTAAAGTTCACACAAAATATAGGGAATGCACTGATCTAAGTCTATGTTGGATTTAATCAACTAGGGATTAAACGATGACTCTGACAGGTTGTTAGGCATCTTTGGCTGATTCCCATTTGTCCCTGGAATCCACAGTAATTATAAATTATACAGTTACAATACAATGATAAAAATGCACTATTTGTGGAAGTTTAGAATCTAGAGACTACATTTATTTGCTGTATCTCTTAAGGTTTGCTGTTCACAATCTGTGAATGCATTGTACTTCTTTTTCTGTGGAGTCTGCTGCACCGAGACAACAATGAAATTACATACATATGCATTTTTACATAGTGCAGTCATGCAGTCAGGAAAAGTCAGCATTTAGAAATAATCTTGATCAGAAAGATTATGCATGGAAAGCTCCAGACTTTTACAAATTCTTTTAATTTCAAACAGGACGCAAATTCCAGTTTTCCTCATAGGCTAAGAATCAAGTGGACCAGAAAACACGACAGAAATTGTCGTATTAAATTGAACAGGTCCTGTCACATCACAGCCCCACAAACCCTCTCAATGTTTGATTTTGTTTTACAACAGAGCCTTCACAATGTTTACCTAAACTTTATTTACAGAACTCAATATTCATTTATTTTTACATACATAAGTAAAAACTGTATAAACAACACTGCAATTATATTAGAGGGAAGTAATGAAAAGGTTGCAAGGATATGCTAATGTTTCATTTAAGCTGCATTTTTACCTGTAGGTGGCAGAAAAGTATTAACATAAGCTGATAGGTACAGACATTAGAGCCCTACCATATGAACAGTTTTAAGTTTATGTGGCAAACACGGTAACTCTGTCCACCCTGGAGGAAACTGCTCTGGGACTAGGCTGTATTGGTTATTAAAATCCAATTTGTCCAAATTAGTGGGCTGCTGAGCGTGGCAGGTTCAGTGAAGAGACTGTCTAGAACTGCTGTGATTCACCTGGATGTAACGCTTTGGTGTCGTATTTTGTGAGACTTTTTTATGACAGAGTTAATACCACTGCTTTTTGCTAAGTATTTTCAACAACAGCTATGTATGCTATTATTTGTAGTTTGGGCAGAGATAAAAATGCTGAAGGCAAAAACAATTCCGTGTGAATTTGGGGATATTTGTCCAGGTGGAGATTGCAGCAAATAGCTTATGGCTGAGGACTAAACAGTAACTTTCAACAGAACAGCATCATTCATATGCAGTGAAGTATTCTCTGAGCACTTAATGACTGCTTCTCTTCTTTTCTTTTCTTTTTTTTTAGCTATGAATTGCTCTCTATCAAAAACTCTTGAGGCACATTCCTGGGCGTTATATACCAGTTCCTATCTTCACCAGCCTGCAAATGTTTTTTTCTTCAGCATCTTGGTGGAGTACAGCAGCTTCTCCACAGGGACTAAAGGTAGCAGTCAGAATGAACCATAAGGTCTGTATACAGAACGATCCAAGCTTTGAGCTGCAGTCATTTCTTTGAATCATTCACCACTGCTAAGCACACTAATCATAAGATAGAGAACTGGCTCAACTGTTTTGATGTCAACAATGATCTAATTTATTACTATATCTTTCTGAACCCCTGTGGGTGTGTGCATAACTCCATTGATAGAATACCTCTTATGAAACGATTTAATTATGGAAAAACCCCAAACACAAACCAGTACATCTCGAACACATGGTTTGGATTTGATGAGAAGCAGAATATTTGACTTTAAGGCTGACTCACTGAGAGTGTAATACAAATTTTGACATTTCGTGACAACTGCTGCATACAAAACAAATTCACCTGTTACCTCACATGCTTTAGTAATTTAACAGCCTGGCGATCATAAAGCCCAAATAAACAACCTTTTTGGATGGTATAATTGTGACTACGCTGCTTTGTTCTGTTCCCAGGATATGGCACCTTGTGACATACATCTGCCTCCCTACACATTTGAAGAAAGTCTTTCCATCATCTGATCCTAAATACAGTCCATCGACTCTGTGTTTGCAGAAGCTGCTGACAGGATACACCACGGTGATGTTGTGGTTGCAGCTGTTGTCTGGCCATGCTGTGGTGCTGCTGACTGTGATGAGTGGCTCCTGTGTGGATCGTGTGCTTTCAGAGAGAGATGAGGTGGTAGTGGAGAGAGAAACAGCAGGAGTTGTTGGCCCAGTTGTCCAGTCTAGGGAAAAAAGAAAAACAAAACTGCACTTACAATTATAATGTTTAGAACAGAAAAATTAGTCTTAAATGGGGAAACCCATCAATTTTACATGGAATTCATTATGAGTTCCACTACTGTCTTTGGGCCATCCAAAATCTGCCTAAAATTAAGCCCAACCTAAGATTATCTTGAAGTCTTCGTCTCAGCTTGGGTTTAAGAATTCCAGTTTACAAATAGAAAACTTGCTTTAAAACTCCCGTGGACTGTGAAATGCAGTCAGACACTAGTGACCACCGCTCAGCACGTGTCTGTTAGATTTCTGTCTGACTTGATTCCAACGTGCTCTGACATCATGCAGACCCTTTAATTCCACGTCATGGGCTATAGTGGTGGCGAAGCTAGTTCCTTTAATTCCAGAACAAGGTTGTGATTTGAGTTATTTTTTTTCAAACATCTGTTTATTGTCACTTCAGGAGGATCCTGTATGTTTCCAAATACTGGGTTGGTTAAGATTTTTACTTGTCTCTCAATAACATTTGTGATGTCATTGAACTTAGCGTACAGGCTACAGTTCTCCACTGTAAGGCAACTTCCTTTTAAAGTCCAACATATTTTTCAGGCATGCCTGACTCAGGCAAAAATTGCAACTCTTCCATGGCATTAGAACAGTGACGAAGAAAAAGGCTTGAATCATGAAGAGCTGTGAAATCTTTTGTCTTGTTAGGAGGACATGAAAGAGCGCCTTCCAAATATGTGGATGCCACTTCTGGCTGAAGCAATGTACTGGCAGCTCCTAACAGGTTCTTTTGGTTAACTCTTTGTGCATTGCTCCAGGAAATAGAGTCAATCACTGTTACTGAAGGTATTATTCTCTGTCACTGTTTTCAAATTGATCAGCTGGAAAAAGAGGAGAAACCCCACGAGGACAAGGAAGGAGCAGCTTCAAATGGATGTTATATTTTATTTGATCACCATCAAAGATTGGGTTTTCTTTCTTTGGTAAAGATCAGAGGCATTGCAGTTTTGTCAAGAGTGTCATTATTTCATTTTGTTTTCTCATAATTACCAGCATATTGTTTTGATCCTCATTTTCTGACCCAATCTTTACATTCTGGGCATTTCTAGATTAGGTTCGTGTGTTCTTAATCACATTGCCACACACTGAATGGTGCCTGGGTTCATAAAGTGACATCGACTGATTGAACTGAGGTATAATTTCCTCCTTAGGCTCTGTTCCTGGGTCCAATTACTCAAGTTTAATGTCCCTTTGTTTCACTGACATTTGAGGAATAAATTACTCTACATTAACACTGAGAGCTTGTGGGTTTAAGTTTCTGTTTTCCAGATAAGAATTCATTCCATCTGAATGTTGTGAAATTTTTCCCACTTTTTTTTCCACTTCGAATGTTTTGGGGTCGTAACACATCCAGTTTAGCCATGTGTGCTGCAAGATCCTCATCCATTTGAGGTTGCACCTTCCTTCTCCTCAACAGTTTCTCCTCTTTTTCTAGTTGATGTTTGGCTTTTAATAATTTCTGTCTTGACATTAGACTTTCCTCCTGGTTTTACATCATCTTGCCAAACATCAGATCTGACAATGGACGCAGCCTGTGTTGGAATTTAAGGTCCATCCATTGTTGTCAAGTAGAGTACCTAAGTTATATAAGCAGGAGCAGATTCACGTAACCACTTTTTAATACCCCCTTTAAATGTGTCACTGTATTCTACAATACTTGAAAACCATTCATCTTTCGCTTTTTTGTTGTTGTTGTTGTTGTTGTTGTTTATCTTCTGGGACTAAATGAATCAATGTAATATGTAACATGGTGGCATTGTCATAGAGTTGAATTAAAAACTCCAGACAAGGCTGCACATATGAGGCAGTTCCCCATTTTACATGTTTGTTTTCATTTCTGGCATGAACCCTTTAATTCATTTAGAGTGATTTTGCATTATTGCTGTGGCTTTTTAATTTTAATTTTTTGGCAGTAAGTTTAGTTTCTCTATTTCTAAACTTAATTTTCCACACAGGTGATGTCGCCCACTCTAACTGAACAAATATTCAGAATTTTCAAAAAAATAAAACTTAAACTGCAACTATGTAAAAAAGTCTAAAAGATATCAAAATACTGCTTCAGATGAATAACATTCAACGCCTTGTGACCTGTTGAAACTTCAAATCAGGGTTTCTACTGCAAAGTATGCCAAAGCTACAGGTTTCCAAAGAATGGAGTTCAGCAGTTGTCCGGCCAATTTTGTAAAAGTCATATGATGATAACTAGAATTACAGTACTGTACAGTGTAGCAGCCTCACCTTCACAGAGTTTTGCTTTTAGATATGATATCAGGGGATATTTGCCCTGCTCACAGAACTGTCCAGAGAAGTCATCCATATCCAGAGTCCAAATAGTAGCTCCTCCCAGACGCCTGCTCTTTAGGTAGTCTACCTGTAAGACCAGCAGACAAAAAACCACACAGTGTTCCAATAGACATCCATGCCTTACAAATATACTGGAACTAGGGGCGTCATGAATTCAACATTTACTAGGGGCCAGAGTTTCACCATCCCACGGTAGCATCATGAAATCCATCATTCAAATTTATTTCCAACATTTTTTTGGGACTTTGTGGGAGGAAGCCAGAGAACCCGGAGAAAACCCACACTGCATTGGGAGAACATGCAAACTCCACGCAGAAAGACCCTGATGTCCTCACCGGGACGCAAACCGGCAACCTTCTTGCTGCGAGGCAACGGTGCTAACGACCGATCCACCTTGCAGCCCTCTATGAAACTAAATTAAATCAATCAATTGGTCAAACTTCAGGCATGTCTGTAGGACATGAATTCCTGGATGACTTGTAATTTTCTTCATTTAAATCCAGAAAGGGGGTGTTGGCTGCTTCCCACCGTTGCCGTCCGCTTGCTCAGCGGGAATCCAAAGGCAACTTTGGATTGTTAGGTTCTCTGTTTAAATTTGTAAGGTCTCCACCTTACTATGTTACGCACTGTGAGATGACATAAAATGGAATTGAATTGAATACGTTTCTGCTCTGAGAACGTACAAACCCAAAAGACAATAAAGTTGTTCTCCAACCAAAAACTATGGATGAACACCACCGTGAGACCTCTGCTGAGGGAGAGGGATGCAGCCTTCAGGTCGGGTGACAGATAGGCCTACAGCGTGACAAGGGGGAACACCAGAGAGGCATCAGAGATGCAAAGCGGGGCAACAAGCTGCGAACTGAGGAGCAGTTTAAAAACAACCAGCATGTGGGACCGTGTCACGGCACTGACAGACTACAGCAGCCTGCTGCCCAGCGAGGATGCTGAACTGCCTGATGTCTTGATCCACTTTTTTGCCCACTTCAACAGCCTGAGAGAGAGGTCTGCCCCACACACCACCCTGCCTGCTGGGGAGGCACCACTGGTGCTGCAACAACACCAGGTGAGAGCCACCCTGAGGAGAGTCAACGCTCACAAAGCAGCAGGACCAGATGGAGTGGCAGGTAGGGTCCTGAAGATGTGCTGAGCAGCTTCCAGAGATGTTCACTAACATCTTCAACCTCATGCTGCAATCTATGACTGCCCCCACATGTCTGAAGACCTCCACCACCATACCTGTGCCCAAAAAGTCATCCATAACAGGCCTGACTGACTATCGCCCTGTAGAACTGACACCCATCTCCATGAAGTGCTTCAAGAAGCTGGTGCTCTCACATATCAAGTCCATCGTTCCCTCCAGACCTGGACAATCACCACTTCAGAGCAAACCGCTCTACAGAGGATGCCATCAACACGGCGCTCCACAAGGCTCTGACACACCTAGAGAGGCCCAACAGTTATGTGTGGATGCTCTTTGTGGACTTCATCTCTGCATTTAACACCATTATCCCCCACCAGCTGGTTGACAAACTGGACATTCTCAGCCTGGGCTTCTCATTGTGGTGGGAGCACCCAAAGACAGGTAGCACCTTGCATGGCAGCTCTGTCGCCATTGGTGTATAAATGTATGTGTGAATGGGTGAATGAGAAAACATTGTAAAGCGCTTTGAGTACCACTAAGGTAAAAAAGCACTATATAAGAGCAGACCATTTACAGTTTACCATTTCACGACTAAGAGAAAAACATAGTAACATAATGTACCTTGGCATCAATGCTCCTCTGGTTATCAAAGCCAACCCACTGATTGCCTTTGACAGCATAGGGAACTTTCTGACTGTCGCTCCATTGAACAGTCGTCCCCTTCAGAAAAGAGCAGGTCTGGTACAGAGAAAAAAACAGCATGCATACATGTTTGGGTCATTTGTATTATTTGACCTTTTTGTTTTTCACAGCTGGATGTAAACTAGTTAACCTGTTAGACCCCTTATGTCCACAGCATCCAACTGCATATCAGCCATAGACAGCATCAGTCAGTTCATTTCAATGGCCTCTTCTGCTTTAGTTTTTTCTTAAACTAATATGTTTTATTTTCAAAATTGTTGAGTTTTTATGTTTTGGTATTCTTCTTCTCTTCTCTGAATTACAGGATGCTTTATGGAACTTATGTTCTAAGAAGCACATGCGGCATTAAAGCATATAGTGGTTATCTGTACTGATTGCTATTAACCTGAGTGGCTTCTAGGTGTATTTTTGACATGCTTTTGTTACCTCATAGTAAGACCAGACGCCAATCTCCTGGGTGTAGGGCCCTGGTGGGGCAGGGCCACTAATTGGTGAGCCCAGACCTGCTGCTGTGGTGGAGAGCGTGAAGGAACAAGCGTAGATGGGAAAACCCAGCAGTAACCTCCCTGGTGGACACCCCCCTTCCATCCAGTGGTGTGTTATATAATACTGAGAAGGACGACATAAAATGAGAAAGTTATCATAAACCAACTGACTTCCTGGAATTATACAACTGCAGTCACATGATATCCATTACATTACATTACATGGCTGTTACCTACTATCAAACAAGGCTTGCATGCTTTTTCTTGTCTTAAAAACGTAACACATGGCATGTTGTTGAATAGAAAAGATGCTTTTACATGCAGCCATATGTCATTAACTCATTGTTACAAAGTCAACATGGTTATTTATCAAAAATTAAATTTTACAAACCTTATTCATTTTTTTAAAATTAATTTTTTACAAGTCCTTTTTACCTTGTTATGCTTTTCACTGGTACTATTGCGCTTACATAAAAATAGGTCATTACTATGTTAGCATTATTGTCACTGTAGAGAGGACTGTGGTGGGCTGTCATTCCATCTCGATCACCATGGAGATTAAAAGTTTTAACACTGATGAAGTCCAGGTATCTAAACACACATAACCACACACCAAATTATATTGTACAATGAAATGCAGTTATGTAATGTCAAGAGTATTTGTTTATTTTGTAGTTTATGAGTCTTACTTTGACATCTCAGAGATCTCATATCCTGCATCAATAACATCTGGATGTGAGGCCACAGCTGCCGAGAGCATCAGTTGTGCGTCACTGCCTCCTTTACTCTCAGCATCATAGGCTTCTGAAAGCTCCTACAAATAAATCAAGAGATATTCAATTACACTTCAGTCAGGAGTCTGAAATGAACCTTAGAGCAGTAAATCACATTATCTCTCATATCACTGCAAACCACTTTTCTCCCTCAGTGTTGCTGGCAGTTGGTATTCAGCTCAGTCCAATACTCGATGAAAATCAACTTGCACAGTCTTGAAACTGGTTAAAATACCGTCAAATGAGAAATAACTATGGTTTGACATTTGTAATAGCTTTGTTAAAATTCTTCCCCTCCAATCTGTCTGTGCTGGCTACACGTCTGGGAATAGTTGTGAGCAATCAGCTTAAAGTTTTGGTATATGTCAATGTTCTTTTGTGTCAGTGGGGATATAGGTAGCAACTTAGTGCCATTACTGCTTCAGTGAAGTTTGTAATTGATGTCATAATAATCAGAATTTAGATATGACGCAGAGTTTCAGAGCCTTTAATTTAATGAATTTATTTGAAACGTTTAAAACTGTGGATTATGCCCTGCTGAAGCAAAGGTTGCCCAATATAAGATTTGTCATACCAAGCAGTAGGCTGGTTTATTACTTATTTGTCAAGCAGGACTCTGTAAAAGTTAATGGACACACTTAACTTCAAACTTCTGCAGACACGTTCTTATATTCTTCAGAGAAAGTTTATTTCAGCTGCTCTGGGTTTGGAAGATCGTGTTGCTCTACCTTATTCTTCACCTTATTCTTCTACTTAGGTGACATGGTCAGATCATAGTTTTCTTTTTTTTGTTGTTTTTAGTTTATTGCATTTATAAACTTGTGTGATTTTGCAGTGTGCTTTGGAGCGTTATGAGGCTGCTGAATATTCTTCTTCCAGCTTCTGCAGCCTGGACGTCATCCAGTCAGCCAGTATTTTGGTTTATCCTCAGGTGCCCACAGTGCATCTATAACTGTCATCTCCTCAACACCGTTTGTACTCATACAGCCCCAGATCATTACAGTCCCACCTCCATGCTTCTCTGTCAGGACTATGCATGCATTGTGGTTGTCCTGACCAGGTTCACAACAACCATGCTGGATCCCATCTGAGCCAAACAAATTTATCTGAGTTTATCTGACCAAACAATGTGTTCTATTCACCAGGCTTCTTTTCATGTTCTTCCAAGAAAAAAAGTCTAATCTTGCAGTTTTGTGACATTTTGTTTGTTTTTTTTTTTTTTCTTTTAATCTTCAGATTTAGTTTCTGCCTAAATGTAGACCTCGTTACATTTCCAACAGTTCTCTGCATGCAGAGCACAAGCAAATCATCACACAAATAACAAGATTAAATAAAAAGAGAAACGGTCTAAATTGTTCAGAAATAACTGAAATAAATAAATAAATATATAAACTTTATAATAAAAGACTTAAAAAATTGCCATATGCAATTATGGAGTAGATTTTCATACATTAATACAATTATCTTATTCCCTTTTTTAAAAAAAACAAAACAAAACAAAACAAAGCAAAAAAAAAACCCTTTATTTTAAGGGTTTGAAGAAGGGTAAAATTTAATGCCGTGGTTTGCAATACCTGGCCTAAGGCCAGCCCATAACCCTCATACACACTGCACTACAAAAATATTTGCTATATAGTGAGGAAAAAAGATATTTTCCGTAGGAAGGAAAAAAATAGAAGATTTTCCACTGAAAATAACTAAAAGAATATTAAGAATTTTAAGTTGTTTCTCAATGTGTGCCTTGATTCCTTCGACCAGACGTTCATTTGCTGATAGAAGCTGCACCCCAGTAAATAAAATAATATTCTACTGTTCCTTCTTTTTCTGTAGCTTCAACTGTAACATATTTGACACGACACAATTCTACAACAGAGTAGTCATGGGAAAGCATTTAACTCTGTGGTTTGGGTTATAAACAGCATCTCATGTGTTCTGTATGTGTTGTTTTTGTGTGAGTAAAACAACATATCTGTGGCTCAAATGGATTGATCAAGGAATTTTTTTCTGTAATTACCTTACTAGCCAAATTGAAGGTATCAGAAAATTGCTGCTCACCCACATAGTCTGACTGTGGTTTTCATATGAAAGCTCTCAATAACAGCAAAGGCATATCAGAAGTCCACAAACAAAAAGCTTTAGAGGACCAAATCTCAATTTCTGCATCTCAGTTAAACATCATTTTGTAACTTTTAGACTAATGGTTACAACCACATCACACAAACAAGCCACTGTTTTGTGATAACTAAAAGGGACTAAAACTTTAACAACAGAATAGGTGAAACCGGAAAGTTAGTCAGTGTACCTTGCACAGCAGAGTGAATCTGAACTTGTCCTCTGGGGGACTGGCTCCAGTTCCAGGGTAATCCCAGTCCAGATCTAAACCATCAAAACCGTGAGTCCTCAGGAACTTGATGGTAGACTGGATGAATGTGTGACGGTTGGTTGGAGTGGACACCATGATGGAGAACCTGCAAAGAGGCTTTGGTTTGTAAAATTGCTTCCAGTTTTAAGGATGTATTTTTAAAAATCCATCGAAACTTTTAAACAAAGGTTGACAATGACTTCGTAATTTCATATTATATACTATTATAAAGTACTGAAAGATGTAACCAATGACTAAGCTTAACCCATAAGAAGTGTCAAGAACTGAAAGCAAATTGCAGCCTCCACAGAATGAACTGCCTTGACTTAACATGTCAGAATTTCAGAGGGTAATAGCCTGTCACTGTTACTGCACTGGCAAATACTAATTCAAAACGCTAAACAGCAAGTTTGAGAAAAAAGTAAACCTGAATAATTCCTTTGTAATTTTGCCTTCTTTCAGCAGACAGAGGATTTTCACAAGCATTAATAACTTAAAATCAACTCACGTCGATCCCTTGTGGTCTTCTCTAACTGACAGTAAAACCTTCAGCTCGGGGTTTCTGTTTAAGTGCACACACAGAAATCATGTTGCTGACTAAAAAAACATTTTAAAATCTCAGTGTGCACTACAGGTGTAGATAGTTTCCATTAAGCAGCTGATACCTATCCTTCAGCTTAGTGACTGATTTGTAGAGGTTTTTCTCATTCCACTCATACTCTGTGATCTCGTTGGCATGGTTGATGACAGCGAAGGCATAAACCAGGTGGGTGCACAGGAAGGGGTCCACGTTTTCTGGCAGGAATTTCCCCACACCGGTTCTGTAGCGCGACCAGTTGGTAAAATAACATACCAGTTTGGTTGTAGTTGCTGGATCAAAGGAGGGGGAAAAAAAACCTTTCAAAAAACCACTAAAAATAACGAACCCAACTTTTTAAAAAGTGTTGCTTACCAATCTGAGTGAAGAGCTGCAGAGCCACTGTAAGGGGGCAAGTCAAGAAGTCGTTTCAATTAGGTGATCTGATATATTCAGAAAAACCAAAGTAAAATTCTGGTAATGTAAGAACAACATAGGTACATTCTCACCAAGTATGCTTGCTATCCCTGCAATCATCTCTGCGGTCGGTGCTCTCTTTGCAGTGGGAGTCTCCCATTGTGTGGCACCTCTCAGAGAGCAAAAACAGAAAATGTATTCCCAGTGTAACATCACTCCAGTCATACATCTCATTTTACTGAGTCGGTCAGGTATTGTTTTCAAGCTCTAAATACCTTTACCTAACATTCCCTAAAATAGACCTACAACTTACATAATGATGGATGTAATGCATGTTGACACAGACAGCATTTGTTCATATATATATAGTCAGACCATTCATATACAAAGTTCTCAGCCTCACCAGAAAACATCACAGGAGAGTTTTTGTGGACAGTGATTTGAGCTCTATAGTAAAAAGTTATGCCCCAAAATGGGAGTTATACTTGTTGTTTCCAGGAGAGACTGAGAATTTTTTGAAGAAGCCTCAAATATACTGCACTCTAAAGAATGACAAATATAAATAACAGATCAGTTTGCATCAATCTTTTTGTATTAAGACAACATCGAATGACATTATGTTAAACTAATGAGCTACACTGAGTTATGAAAATTAGCTTTTGCTCTTTAATCGAGGGTAATGTTATGTACTAGTCACCTAATTATTAGCAGCACAAACACAATGAAAGTAAACTGTCAAACAATTCATGAATAAAGTTGCAGTACTTAATTTAGAACCACAAATGTTGGTAAATAAAATTACCAACAATAAAAATTTTGCAGTTGTGTGTTTTGTTCTGCCTGCATGAACTCTAACACTGAATCTCAACTCTCTGAAACTGTCTTTTTGTGTTTATTAGGCAGGGGAGGGGGCTTGAAGTCCTGAACTTAAAGGAAAAAAGGTTATCAAGTCAATGTAGTTAAGTTA
This sequence comes from Stegastes partitus, assembly GCF_000690725.1. Lineage (NCBI taxonomy): Eukaryota > Metazoa > Chordata > Actinopteri > Pomacentridae > Stegastes > Stegastes partitus. The sequence continues at coordinate 151,997 of NW_007578608.1, forward strand.
CTACACTTAAAATATGTTAAATTCAACTAGCACAGGCATTTTTGTTTAAATTACAATATTAAGTAGATGTAATTATGAACGTTATTATGTCAACCCAACCCACCTGTTCCATCCCTGTGACCTTGGGGATGAGGAGAGTAACAAATGATGTTGAAGAAAGTAAGAGGAAACTGACTCTGTAGCAAAAAGCAACTTATTTACAAATTAAGTCAAATCAACTGAAAGTCAGCTTCTTAATGACACTGAAGCTGATCCAAAGTCTTCAAGACACCACGCATGCTTGGCTCAGGCAAATCACAAAGAGAGACCCACAACACAGCGCACATGAACTGCCGATCAGGCCCACCAGCAACAAGGACGGGCCCCCACTGCCAATACAGAGGCGTGCTGCAACCTGTCTTCACATGCAGAGACAAAATAGGTTCATTTTAGCTGAACCCAACACAAACTGTTCCTTTAACACCTTCACTGGGCCACACACATTGTGAACTGAACCCCAGTGACTCCTGTTTAGCGTCACAAATGGCAAAGAGAACAAAAGGCACTCTCTCATCCCAGTCTCTCCCTGTGTCATGGCAGTATTTCTGAAGCATGGACTTCAATGTGGGCTGAAAGGTGGTGCAGTTGGTTAGCACTGTTGCCTCGCAGCAAGAAGGTCGCTGGTTCGCGTCCTGGTGAGGACATCCAGGATCTTTCTGTGTGGAGTTTGCATGTTCTCCACGTGCAGCGTGGGTTCTCTCCGGGTTCTCCAGCTTCCTCCCACACAGTCCAAAACCATGTTGAGGTTAATTGGTGATTCTAAATTGTCCGTAGGTGTGAATGTGAGTGTGCTTGGTTGTCTGTCTCTAAGTGTAGCCCTGTGATAGACTGGTGACCTGTCCAGGGTGTCCCCTGCCTTTGCCCGAAGTCGGCTGGGATAGACTCCAGCCCCCACAACCCTAGTGAGGATTAAGCGGTGTATAGATAATGGATGGATGGATGGACTTCAATGATTGATGCCAGTGTTGCACTCTTGGTGATAAGCAGAGGATATGGAGTGAGTGACAGAGTGTTTGAATGTTCTGGACATGAAATTTGTTCCTTGATCTGTTTGTCCAACTTTAGGAAAACCAAAGGTGGCAAAAAACTTCATCAGTGCCTTGCTGATAGGAGGTGCAGCGGTATTTGTGAATGGGACTGCCTCAGGCAAACGGGTGGAAACGTACATGATAGTCACCAGAACCTGTTACCTGACAAATGGCTCACCAACAGCAGGAACGGGGCACAGAGGGGCTGGGGCCACTAGCAGGTTTAGTTTACCCACAACTTGACACCATCAAAATTATTTATGAATTTTCAAAATTGGTAAATAGAAATGTTATCTTGCAATTATGCATTTAATTAAGTGGTGGGAACAGATCCCTTAAGTTACTTTTTAGAGCGTGGAGGTGACATGAACGGCTATTAACTGGCAAATGAGAAAAGGATGTTGGGCGTGCAGTGCGTGAAAATGTTTGAAGATGGAATTACAGAAAACTGAAAGTTTGATCTGAACAGAACATTTGTCAGGAGTGATTTTATATCACTTTTTGTCCCAGCAGGATCAGATCACTGACATTCCCTATGTTTGCTTCTCTTTAGCGTGACCCACTTCTAGATTTCCCCCTAAAGCATTTTTGACATGTAACCCATATTTGAAACTCAAGACCAAACCACCCCTTCATCTTTTGATATCCATCAACATAATATGTTGTTGTTTGAAAGATGCAAACTGGCAGGATAAAAGACATATCACACCAAGTGTTGTGCAGCTCAAGGCTCAAATTGGTGGCGGAGCTGCATTGAAAGCTCCACTTCTTTTTGTTTCACTTTTGAATGCTGTATCAAACATTTCTGTCTCTGCATGCTTTATGACAAAAATGATAAAACCCTGATCAAATCTTCCATAATGATGTCATCGTGTCAAGCTGTAATTCAGTATCTGGAAACATCTGACTGACACCCAGGCAGCTCCAGTCTGGGATTCAGCTTTCACTGAGGATGGATACTTTTTACAGACCTGTTGTGTTGAGATGAGCTTTGGTAAATCCCCTCATACTTATCCGTAGGCTGTGATACTGCTCACCCTGTTCACTGTTTTATGCTTTACTCTTTAAAGATGTTTGAGAAGAGGCAGAGAGGTTTGTTAAATTCACCCCTGTCTCCTAGAAATTAGTATCTGTAAATACACAGCTAAGTTCTCCTATTAGTGGTTAGTATAATCACATGCAGGTTCAGCATCAGCATTTTTTTTGTTTGTTTGTTTATTGGATTGACTGGATAAATGAAGCAGCTGCAAGGTGGTTAGCACCATCACCTCGCAACTAGAAGATCCCCAATTTACGTGCAGGTTAGGACGCCCGGGATCTTTCTGTGTGGAGTTTGCATGTTCTCCCCGTGCAGCGTGGGTTCTATCCGGGTTCTCTGGCTTCCTCCCACAAGGTCCAAAACCATGTTGAGGTTAATTGGTGATTCTAAATTGTCCGTAGGTGTGAATGTGAGTGTGCTTGGTTGTCTGTCTCTAAGTGTAGCCCTGTGATAGACTGGTGACCTGTCCAGGGTGTCCCCTGCCTTCACCCTAAGTCAGCTGGGATAGACTCCAGCCCCCCACAACCCGAGTGAGGATTAAGCCGTGTATAGAAAATAGATGGATGGATAAATTAATTAATGAATAAATGAAGCACCACATTTTTTTTTTGGCACTGCAAGAGGTGGTTGGGTGTCACTCACCCCAGCAGGCAAGGTTTATTCCATATTCCTGGATTCTGTGGTATAGGAACTTTGATTAAGGCTCAGGACAGGTGGTGGCTTTCAGTAACTCTAAATAAACCAGACCACTGTCTCTTCAAGGACCTTTATCTTAGGGCAACAAGTGTCTACATATAACCATGAAAAGAATGATCATTACTGTCAGTACTGCAACTTTGGCTATTTACTTTCTTTACTTAACATTCCCTCATTAAGTTAGATGTAATTCTTATGTTCTTATTTAACCAAAGATGTAAACTGGTCACAATTACTTTTACTTTAAATAACAACACAATTTCTAGTACATAGGGTTGATTGAATCTTAGATATATCTGCTGGAATATACATATTTCAATCTCTGCACTCAGTTCTTAACATGCACATAATGAGCCAACAAGTCCCTGTATTTAGGAACCACTAGAAGTTTACCAGTCTTTACAAGTTGTAGCTCCTTAATACAAATCATGCATAAATATCTTTTGTGATGACCATTTTTTGAATTTACATTTTAGCATTTATATAATGTTAAGTGTTTGTGGCTGAGTCCTGTGAGTGTATCACATGAGAACTATATAAACTGGCTCAGAGGAATCAACAGCTGTAGTCAGTTGTAATCACTGACAAGAGGTTAAGGGGTCATGCGACGCGTACAGAGTTGTAGGAGTCACATGACCCCTTAACTTCTTGTCTGGTTACTTAAAGACTGCCATGTTATCCATGGTTTTTACAAGTGTATGTAAACTTTTGGTCATAAATGTAATGTGTATGAGAGAAATACAAACAGTGATCATTCTGCTTTGTCCTGAATAAGAACTGCGCTAAGGAGCAGAGCAGGACCCTCTTGGCCAGGTCACTCTTGAAAAAGATGTTTTAAATCTCAATGAGAGGATATTGATTGATTGATTGTAAGTCCAATGAGTTGAGGAATGCTTTCATCGCATGTTCTTCCTTTATTAGGGGCTACGTTTATAGATTTGTATCGTAATTCCTGAAGACTTTTCTATATCTTCATGTTTATACAATAACTGATTTGTGTGGGGGTGTCTACTTTCATGTGTTGTATTAGAGGCCTGCTGTTCTTTACAGATGCATGCAGGTAGATAATTCACGCACTGAAACAGAGTAATGTGGTGAGTGATCAGTGACCCTTGTCACATAAGTAATTAAGTTTGATAGTAAGGTATAATTTTTCTTAACAACAGTGACGTCTTTGTTATGTGTAGGCTGTTCGGACAAAGTCTACTAAATCACTTTGATACTGAAGTGAACTCAAAGTAATAGGAACAAAGCTACAACTGCCTCCTCACACCTTTTCCTGTCTCCCAGCAGTTCACTCTTTGATATTTGTTCTTTTATATATCAATTTATGTCCTCTTTGTTTTTGTTTATTGTATTTCTTCCCTGCAGGATTACATCTAAAGATGCATTAATCTAACTATTTGTATGATATGTTTAAAGAGTAAAATTACCAAGAGAGCAGATATTCAAATGTTTTTTCAGAGCTGAGGTTGCTCCTGTCACTTCTGTCAATCATAAAAACCTGTTTATCTTCAGAGGGATAGAGTCAGTATCAGCTAATAATGTTTCCTGGAGTCTCAGCCCCACCCTTGATGCTGTAACTTTTTCTCCCGAGGAAAAAAAACGTTTGATGATCAGTAGGTCACTGAGGATTGTTTTACAGAGAGTTGATTGCTTCTTAAAACTATTTCTGAGTCGTAAAACCCTCTCATGGTGCACAGTGTTGAACCTCTGTAACCTGTGAGGGCTCGAGGAAGTGAATAATATCCTGTTGCTGTTCAGTCTGTTTTTGTTAATTTTATTCAACATTTGTCCACATTTCCTGCAAAGATGCTTGTTTTAAGATGACACGAAACACTCATTTTTTAAATAAATATAAACATGTCGGATAGATGCATATATATTTATAACCATGAAGAAATTGACTGAATGAATAAGCCCACACTCAACAGTTTGTACCAAAGTACTTTAATGCAGTTGTTTACAGTCTAAAATCTATTGTACATACTTTACAAATAGCACACCATATCTGTACAGCGCCAATTACTGACTTGTGTCGGTAAATGACTGCATACCCACTGCTAATGAGAACTGTTACAATCTGTTTCATAGCTAACATTTTCATCAGATGTAATATACATCGTCTCCACTCGTGGTTCAGGGCCAGGTACAACACTGGCAGCTTACACTGAAGACAGTTCCAGTTCCGCAGTACCTCTCGTAGGTGACGCCACTTGCACACTGGTAGAAGCTGCTCTTGTTATCTGGGTTGGCGTACAGGCCATCAGGCTTGCCATTGCAGAGGCCGGGTCCTGGTGCATGCGTAGTGGTAGTGGTGGTGGTGGTAGTGGAGGTGGTGCTAGCACCAGGTCTGGGGGTGGTGGTTGGAGGCAGTGGGGGAAGCTCTGAACGGTCGAGGGAGAAGAAATGTATGTTACTTAAAGGTGTTTGAAGGAGTCAAAATAATATCTATTAATGTTTGTCTGTAAAAATAGCCCCTCTAATAACTAATAACATCGACAATACTGTACATTACTTTATTACTTCAGTACTTACAGTAAGAATGAATAAAGTCACAAAACTATTTAGAACATGCATGTTGTTACTATAGTAACGCAGAATATCTTTTGTCATCATGTTTATAGGCCCTTAATATAGAGATACCGAGGAACACATCTGCATAAATATGCCTGGTACTTACCAATATTAAGTAGTTTACGGAGATGACTCATTAGAGGGTGGGCGCCCTGACCGCAGAATTGTCCAGCAAAGTCATCCAAATCCAGAGCCCACACAAAGGCACCGCCAAACTTCTGCTCCTGAAGGTAGCGCACCTATTGGAACATAAATAAACAGAGATTGGAACTACCTAGTACCTGGTAAGAATGCACTATACGTATGCAGTTGATATAGAGTCTGTCCCACTCACCTTGGTCTCAAAGCTCTCCTGATTGTCAAATCCTACCCACTCGTTGTTTTTAGCTGCATAGGGGACTTTCTGGTCCTCAATCCACTGAATTGTGGTGCCCTTCAAAAAGTTACAGATCTGGAACGCAGAGAGTATGATAAGATGAGTATAGCTTTACAGTTATTTTTTTTACTCCCATGTCCTTCACACAGTATATTACATGCAAAGGCAGATGATACTGTACATTAAATGCTAATTATTTTACTCCAGCCCTTAAAATTTACCTCATAGTAGGACCAGAATCCAGCTTCACGTGTGAATTGACCTGCTGATGCAGCGCCGCTAGCTGGGGCTCCAACACCAGTGTCTGATGAAGTCAGACGGAAGGTACGACCATAAGTAGCAAATCCCATCCTCAGCTTCTCCACTGGGGTACCATTGTCTCTCCAGTACTTCATAGCAAAGTCCTAAAGACATTTATGGAAGAGGTGAAATGAAATTGTACAAAAAAGTACCTCTCAAGTTCATTTTTTTCCTCAGTCTTCACTGTCTACTTACTGTGTTGAAGTAAATGAGGTTTCCAGCATCATTTGAGCCACGATACAGAGGACTGTTGTGTCCTGTGAACGTCTCCCAGGTTCCATGGAAGTCGTAGGTCATCACGTTGATGAAGTCCATTTCTCTGGAGAAAAGGAAAAAAACAGAAATGGTCATTTACAAACCTTTTGCACAACTCCAAATTTTCTGCATGGACTGTTTAAAAGCGGCCCACTCACTTGGCGATCTCGGCAATCTCATAACCACCATCGATGTTTTCTTTTCCAGCGGCCACTGCAGCAGTGAGCATGAGCTGCCGATTGCCGGTGGACTTGGCCTCAGCTTTATAGGCTTCAACAATTTCCTGCAAATGTATACCACAAATGAAGCAAGAATGAATCCAATGAGATATAAAGCGTAAAACAACAGCTGTGCATTGAAAAAGAAAACTGAACCAAGGGAGTGTTGTACTCACCCTGCAGAGCACAGTGAACCTCTGTTTGTCCTCTGGGGGACTTCCACGGGCTCCAGGGTACTCCCAGTCCAGATCAAGACCATCAAATCCATGAGTCCTCAGGAATTTGATGCTAGACTGGATGAACTTCTGACGGTTAGCAGCAGTGGACACCATGATGGTGAACCTGTGAGAAAAATTGAGCTTTGCTATAATATTATGCAGTACCAACAAATATTTTAGGGTAAGTATGTAAACAGCCTTTGGCTTTTAGCAGCAGGAATATTAATAATATTTCCTATGTTTTTGATTAGAAACTTGTCATTGAATTTTTCCATGTCATTTTGATGGCATACCAGGTTAGCCAGCAACTATAGTCGTTTTCTAAAAAGTGCAGCAGAACAAGTAGAAGCTAGTTTTAGAAGTGACTGTGTGCATGCCAGGCATAGCTAGTCACGGCAATAAATTAAAGTTTAATCACCATTAAAGCTTCACTAGTTTTAAAATATTTTCAAGAATGTAAGTGACAGTGGTGGCATAGCTCGTAGCTCTGGGTACTTGTGTGTGCACTGTGAAAAAAAATAGATTTCAGCAGCTGCAGCTGTGAAAAATACCAGAAAAAAATCCTCAATATTCAATTTTACAGTAATATTCTACAGTTAATTTTACACGTGTTCATGTATGCTTTTTAAAAGTTTATTGAAGATATTTACATAAGTAAAAACAGGAAAATTATTTAGAAACATTCTTGAACAATTTATAATACAGTCAGCTATAATACTACAGAACAGTGCTGTTAGTAGTTGCGGGTTATTACATAATTTTACATTAAAAATCTTATAAAAGTATTACATTTATGTTGAAAAACCAGTAACTGAGTCTGAAGTTGCAAGAATCTACAGTTAATTTTTGATCATATCAAGCGTAATGTGAATTTAGACACGTAATTTTTCACAATCTTTTGGATCAATATGACATTAAGTAAATAATTTCTGTTTCAAAATGATAGGATTTACCTGTAAGAAATTGTTAAACTTTAAGAAAGGCTTGAAAGGCATTTTATCACCTCAGCAATGCTTATACACATTATATAACAGACAAATCTATAAAAAAATGACAACCAATTCTTCTTTTAGTGTCCACTGTCACTAATTGTATTCAATTTTAGAGACAGCTTGAATAAAAACTTGGATTTACCAGCTTCATCTATTAAATGAGAAGTGAAAATACAATGAATTCTGTGAATGTACCTTAAAAGGCTTTTCATGCAAAAGAAAGAAAAAAAAAAGTAATATTTTCTTTAAAATAAAAAAAATTAATCATGGTTATTCAGTTAGAGGTATTTGATGTTCTTTACTTTAGATAAGTAAATTCACTTAAAAAAAAAAAGTATTTTCTATATTTGCAAAAATTTTCCTGTATTTCAAAAGTCTATCAAATAAAAGAACTGCTGTTGAATTACTTCATCTTGTTTTTACAACATAGGCAAGTGAGACATGTGTCCTTCTGGTTTAAAATGCTACTCACTGTGTTGAGCCAAAGTTCCAACCACCAACAGCCAGCAGAGTCGTCAGGTGAGGATTCCTGGACAGCAGAAAGGGTAGATTGGACTATTTTGAATTTCCATTTCACTTTCTTTACACTTGTTACTGTCATGGGTTTACTACAACAATGTTACGTTCATGGACACTGAACTACTTCTTGAGATACTGTAGTTTAGCTTGACCTCAGAACTCTATGTGATAGAACAGTATCTCAGCACTGACTACTTACTTTGTCTTTAGATCATTGAAAGACTTGTATAGGACGTCATCATTCCACTCGTAGGTGACCAGCTCGTTGGCATAGTTGATGATGGAGAAGGCATAGATCAGATGGGTGCACAGGAAGGGGTCCACATTTTGGGGCATAAACTTCCCTTGTCCGGGCCTGTACTGGGACCAGTTGGTGAAGTAGCACACCATGTCGGTGGCAGATCCTGTGTAGGAGCAAAGGAACATCAAAGACCTATTGACTCTTGTTCCAAAAATGAAAATCCAAATCATGGTAGTTTATCAAATGTATTACAACTTACCGAGCTGGCAGATCACCAAACATAAGCCTAAAGAAAAGAGCAAGACAATGAGAGAAATGAAAACACATACTGTATAATATACAAAGGCATGCATCTGTTGATGAAGAATATTACACTCATACAGGAGAGTCTTGTCAGTACCTGCTAGAATTGTGAGCTTGGTCATCTTGAATTCAGTATTCACAGCTTCACTGGATGACTATAAGACATGAACAAAACCAGGGTTAACAACTGAAATGACACAAGAAAGCGACCATCACTAAGATCTCAGAAAAATACAATGGAACCCTTGGAGGGACCGTTTCCTCTTGTAAACTCACCTTGGGACTGGATGAGAGATCCGAATAGCTTCAGAAAAGTTTGGCCTTTTATACACTGAATTGTGCAGCGAGAAAGGAGGGGTGTAACAGTATCTGATAAATTGGGGTTAAAGATTATTAGAGCCTGTTTTGATAAGATCATGTAAAACCATATGTAGATAATAATTTACTCAGTGCGAAACTTCACAGCAGGCTGTAATTTTAATGGACATATCATATACCATCAATAAAAATGTAGAATGAAATGCTGCAAAACAGGAAAACAGCACAGTGAGTCAGAGCTGGACATCAGACCAATAAACATTAGGCTGTATTTTAGATAACGTTGCCAGTGTAAAGTTCCAATATGAATATTCTATTCCTTCATTTGGTGCTAAAGTCTTAAAGCATAAGACATGACTCACGATAGAAGGTGTGCACTACAATGTGTGATCCCAAATATGCTTTGGCACACTACACGATAGTTGTTACAACAGATGCACATAAACTGAGAGGCATTATCACACAAGTTGAGATGACTTGACACGCTCATCTTCTAGGTTAACAGCTTTGATTACATTATCTCTCTTCCTTGGTGAACACTGGCCATGACCATTGACCATCAAGATGTTTCACAGTCGGCTGCTTGCTCCTGGAGTGACCTGTAAATTTACAATGCTATGATGTGGGGATATGCAGCAGCTAGTGATCAACCAATATCACATCAAACTACTGCAATCCATGGAGTGAAAATATGAAATATTTATCACAATAACATGCTTTGTCCAATTATTTTAAATAGATTTTGTTCAGGATTTGCCATTTATATGTGACTATGTAATTACAGATCAATCTACTAATTTCATATACACATTTAAACAAGCCATTATTAATAATCTATCCAATTAATTTATCAAATGCAACTTTTACTCTAAGGTTTTGACAAATTACAATCTAAAGTTACAAAGGCCCGTAGTGATGAAGCAGCTTTGTTTGATCAGCTGTCAAACCATCACCCAGTGGCCGAGACAACACATTTAGTTGCAGGTATTTCTAATTACCAGAGGGACAATAAAGATTCTGTTTCACTTTGAGACTTTTAAAAGGGTTAAAGTAGTTACTAATGCTAATGTGGAAACTTTAACCTGCACATGTAAACAAGCGTGTCAAGGTAAAACAGAAACTAATAAAAACATATGGGCACTTTAGGACTCTGTGACTACCACATATAAAAATCTTTTTACTTTGCCATGAGCATTATGGAGTAAAATCTAAAACGCCAGAATTGGTTGCATGTTTGATTAAATTGGTGCCCATTAAAACGATGAGCTGTTTCGCAGTAAATGCAACTGTGTAAGGACAATAAGGGAGGATGTAGAGGGATTGATGACAGAAATGTTCTTTCCTCGTGGATATGATGTAAAGCAGCATGCTATTACACTCTCACTGTGGCTGTACGTGTAAATCACTTGACCCAGAAAACTTTCTCTCTCTCACCATATACGGTGCAGTCAGCAGTTCATCTGAAAGCAGAGCCTGTTGTCATGCAGGTGCAACAACTCCTGGTGTTGCTGAATAAAACTGCAGGCCCAGTTTGCCAAAGAAGCTACATTTTCTGTACTGTTTGCTGTTGGGCTGATTTTCATGCAAATTATAGGAGAGGAAGAGCTTAGGACTTTGCAGATTTGCGTATCATAGAAGAGTGGACTACTGGCCGAGGCAAACACTCTCACTCTCTGTGCCCCTTTAGTAAGTTATGTGTTTGAAAAGAGATCCTTCCCACAAAAAAGTATCTCAATTCAATTCAAATTAAATCAATTCAATTTAATTTAAATAGTACGAATGCGGGCTGCAGGGTGGCGCAGTTGGTAGCGCTGTTGCCTCGCAGCAAGTAGGTTGCCGGTTTGCGTCCCGGTGGGGGCACCGGAATCTTTCTGCGTGGAGTTTGCATGTTCTCCCTGTGCAGCGTGGGTTCTCTCCGGGTTCTCCAGCTTCCTCCCACACAGTCTAAAAACATGTTGAGGTTAATTGGTGATTCTAAATTGTCCGTAGGTGTCTGTCTCTAAGTGTAGCCCTGTGATAGACTGGCGACTGGTGTCCTCTGCCTTCACCCTAAGTCAGCTGGGATAGACTCCAGCCCCCCCGCAACCCTAATGAGGATTAAGCGGTGTATAGATAATGGATGGATGGATAGTACGAATGCACAACAAGTGTTATGCACACATGGAGAACAGACAAACAATACAAACAGAACAATAAATATTTTGGGGATTGGTGAGGTCAGAAGCTGCAGAGACGTGAAGCTCCAGATCCAGAGTTGTCCTCAAAGAGAACAAGTGCAGGACTTCGGGGGAAACACAGAGTTAGTGACATGTAATGGTTATACAGAACTGTTTTTGAACAGAACACACACTTAGATGAGTACAGGTCCTCTGTTCTAGCTTACATAGCCCTCTGCACTGAAAATGTGTCAATCACCAAGACCATCAGAGTGTTCCCCAACCAGAAGTCATTGCTGGACAGTGATGTGCAGTCTCTGCTCAGGGCATGGGATGCTGCCTTTAGGTCAGGAGACAGGCTAGCCTACAGTCATCCCCACAGAGAACTGAAGAGGGTCATCAGAGAAGCCAAGTACCAGCAGCGCATTGAGGGCCACTTCAAGACCAACGATTCATGCAGCATGTGGAGAGGTATGAAGGCCATAACCAACTACAAGGGCAGCACACCACTGACCAGCAGCCATGCCATGCTTCCAGACGCCCAGAATGCATTCTTCACATGCTTCGAATCTCTCTGCACCAATTATGTAATTATTATTTTATTGTCTTATCACTAACCAATTTCTGGTTCCAAGTTGTTCATGAAATGCAAAAGGGCATGTGTGATATGGTGATAAGGAATACCAAATATGATGTAACACATTTTGGCAGGAGCCAGGAGGAGATATGCTGTCACAATCGCCACTGGCAAAAACATTATGCAGTGCTACACCCACACCGAGGTGTTGGTGCTGACACACCCCTATCATCTGCCTGAAAATAAATGCAAATGTCTTCAGGCAAAAATAGTAATGAGAACAATGGGGGGGAAAAGTCCCACTGTGACTGATATTGCACTATAATACTAACCTTTAATCTGGAAGAGAAGAGAATGATGGCTGAATAAGAGTATGTGCATTTGCTTTTTTGTTTTCATTTTTTTATTATCTCAAAAAAGGGGCATCGAAAGGTATTTGTAAAATGTAAATACATCCAACATTTTACAGGAAAACACATGCTAAAGACCTATAAAAAAAAAAAATGTTTATTCTCATTAAATATTGACAGAGCTAAGTTTTGAATTTCTTGGTAGCCTGTACCACTGATCTACATGGTAGCCAGCAAGCATGCATCTTCTTCCTCGCCTTTCACTAACGCCAATGCTTTTTCTTGCCACTTAACCGTGCTATCATGTGTACAGGCAATAGTGAGGTATTCCTGAAATATGAGAGACAACTGAATAACCACTCAGTATATAATGTATCAGTACCTGAGAGCACACAAAAAGAGGTAATCAGTTGTATTTACCTTGCAAACTGGAAAACTGAGCCAGTTTTTCAACATTTTATGCCAGCTTAAGTTAGACTACCTCAAAATGCTCAGAATGGCAACGCCCAATGAGGTGGGGGAAGTCTTGCTACAGTTACATTTCCAAACTAGGAGAAGCTGACTAATTCTAGTTTGAACACCAAAGAACAGCATGCAGAATTATTATCTGCACTGATATCAGCATTTATTCTTGTGACTGAATTCTGCATATACAGCATTATAAAATGTATAGGGTAAGAAAAAATGTTTTTGTCTAATTATTTGTTGAAGAAAATGACAATCTGTCATTTTTTTAAAATCAAGAAACACACCATTTTTTTCAAATTTACTTTTCATTTTTATTTTACAAGTTGGATTTCTGAACAACACTACATCACCTTTGAAGTTAAAAAGCACAGAAAGACATCTGTTTTTTCAGGCATTAAGTTGTACAGGCAGTACTGATGCATAAGGGATTGATAGTCACCCTGTAGTTAGCAATTAGGGCCATACACAGCATTTGCAGCTGTCTTCGAAGACGGTGCCAGCTCCACATTTCCTTGGGTAGGTCCGGCCACCTGCACAAATGTAGAAGCTTGTGGGGTCATCCACGTTGGCGTACATGCCATCGGGCTTGTCTTTGCAGAAACCTCTTCCTGGAATGGGGATAGTGGTCTTAGTGGATGGAGCAACGGTGGTACCACTAGGTTTAGGTGTGGTTGTGAAGACTGGTGCTGCAGTGGTAATAACAGGTTTGGTGGTAATAACAGGTTTGGTGGTTGCTGGTGCTGTGGTAGTAACAGCAGGTCTCTTGGTTGTAGTCGCTGGAACAGGTGGCATCTCTGTGTGAAATGGAAGATACAAGCTTGATGTAGAAGTTTACAGTTTATACAGTTTTAAAGAGTGTCACTCTGGTTATTTCATTATTCCAATCTTACCTTGACAAGCTGGGAATGTATTGGTTTTTTAAAAAGATTAGGAGCAAGACTTACCGGCATCAATGAGTTTACGCAGATGGGACAGCAGAGGATGGATTCCCTCTCCACAGAACTCCCCTTTGAAGTCATCCAGGTCCAAGGCCCACACAAAGGCTCCACCATACTTCATGTCCTTCATGTACTGGACCTACATGAGTCATCCACAAAGTAACGAAGAATGAATTATATCACTTGAATACTACTCTGCAGACCACCTACCCATTCTTAAATCCTATTTGTTGATATCCCGCCTACCTTGATCTCATAGCTCTCCCTGCTGTCGAATCCCACCCACTCATTGTTCTTGCTGGCATAGGGAACTTGCTGGTCATCAATCCACTGAATGGTGGCACCTTTCAGGAAAGTGCAGACCTGAAACACCAGAACAATGAAATGTCACTGATATGTTCTATGGTCCAAGCCATTCTACATCTTGTGTCAGTATGCACGTCACCTTGCTGAGACTTTACCTCATAGTAGGACCAGAATCCAGCTTCACGAGTGTATGGACCTGCTGATGCAGCGCCGCTAGCTGGGGCTCCAACACCAGTGTTTGATGATGTCAGACGGAAGGTACGACCATAAGTAGCAAATCCCAGCCTCAGCTTCTCCGCTGGGGTTCCCTTGTCTCTCCAGTACTTCATAGCAAAGTCCTAAGGAAGTTTATAAAAAAGTGAAGTAAGATTTTTGTAAAAATAAATAAAAAATGTACCTTTAAATTTAATTTTCTTACAGTCTTCACTGTCTACTTACAGTGTTGAAGTAAATGAGGTCTCCAGAGTCATGTGAGCCACGATACAGAGGACTGTTGTGTCCTGTGAAGCGTTCCCAAGCTCCATGGAAATCATAGGTCATCACATTGATGAAGTCCAGATGCCTGTTAATTATATAAAATTTTGATTAAAGTCGAGGTGACGACTGACACAACCTATAAGCAAAAAAAAGAGACTGACTTAGAATATCAGCGTTTAATAAAAATATCAGCCATACTTGGCAATCTCAGCAATCTCATATCCAGCATCGATGGTTCCCTTTCCAGCAGACACTGCAGCAGTTAGCATGAGCTGAGGCTTGCCGGTTGTCTTGGCCTCAGCTGCATAGGCTTCAGCAAGTTCCTGCAAATGATGATAATCGATAAGACATCTCCTAAATGATATTGGTATCAATTGACTACGTCTTTTCCCCATGGCTAAAGAATCCCTGATCACCTTGCATAGCAGACTGAACCTCTGCTTATCCACTGGAGGACTTCCACGGGATCCAGGGTACTCCCAGTCAAGATCAAGACCATCAAATCCATGAGTTCTCAGGAATTTGATGCTAGACTGGATGAACTTCTGTCGGTTAGCAGGAGTGGACACCATGATGGAGAACCTGAGGAAATTTGTTTAACATTCAGTAGGACTTCGTATCATTATCCTAAAATGTCATCTATATTATCCTTTCATTCTATGTTTGAAGTATTTAAAAAATGGACCAGTTTCAATCTGTACTCACTGAGCTGAGCCGAAGTTCCATCCACCAACAGCAAGTAACGTCTTCAGACCAGGGTTCCTTTTAAATCAATGATGTGGTTTTATAATTTGCATAGTAACGAATATTTGAGTTTGCAAATGCTTGCTTAATATACAGTATATTTATATAGCTAATAGGTGAAAGGGCCAATAGGTCAAAAAGGAATAGGTCAAAAGAAAAGAAAACAACAACAACAACAAACTGTTGATTTTTTCAAATAGACACAGAAGAGACAGAGGAGACTGTTAGACACAGCAATAGAAGAACAGAAATAGAGGTTCTTACTTGCTCTTCAGACCGTTGAAGGTCTTGTACAGGGTCTCATCATTCCATTCATAGGTAACCAACTCATTTTTGTTGTTGATGATGGAGAAAGCATAAATCAAATGGGTGCACATGAAGGGATCTACATTTTGGGGCATGTATTTCCCAGCCCCAGGTCTGTACTGGGACCAGTTGGTGAAGTAGCACACCATCTGAGATGCAGTTGCTGGAGATTAGAAAAAGAGTGTCAGCACTGTGTTTAATCAGTATTTTTCAGCTCAGTCACTGACAGTATAAACTTGAAAGAGTAGCTTACCCAGCTGGCACATCACCAGGCACAAGCCTAAAGAGAGGACAACATTAATAATGAATGCTTTACACTTGGAATGTATAGCATCAGAATCTATATGTGGATTAATGTGTCATGCTAATGAAGCATTATAGAAATGTAAAGCACTACCATGTGAAGAGAGTTTACCTGTGAGAATAACGAGCTTGGTCATGACGATTTCAAAGCTCAGTCTTTCAGCTTTTTTTCCAGAAGAATTAAAGAACTTTTTCAAGAAAAACAAAACAAAGACAAATAAAGTGAATAGAATATGGTCTCATGTTCAAATGCATTACTTGGTTGAAATTATTTTGAACTGAAAGCGGATGACCTATAAAACTATTTTAAGTTGGTTCAACACTAACTCCTTCTATTCTATACCCTATTCTACTGGAACGAAGCTGTTACTCATTGTTTCAGCAGGACATATTAGCAGCAACAACATACATTATGATAATGACGTTCACGTTTTGACTTTCCAATCTAGCCCTAAACCCCCGTACAGCACTTTTTACAAACTTACAAGAAGCACTGTAAATACACTAACCAAATTTAATTTCTAAGAAAAATAATAACTTCAGAAGAAACTTTCTCAGAAGAAATGAACTACTGAATTCCCAGAGCAAGCTTACCTTGGGATCTCGGATGGAACCAATGTGGATGAGTTTTCCAGCTCAATATATACATCAGCTCACTGCAGAAAAGCCAAAGGGGGGTGGGCAGTACTGACTCATTAGGTATGTTGTAGATACAAAAAGGAACAAGATAAGTACTGACAGATTGTGATAAGCTGCAATATATGGTATAGAAACAGAGTAAAAAAAAAAAACCAGCATATTTCGACATATGTCTCATGACATTAGTTGGGCTCAAACAGTTCCGTGCTGTTCACTCCAGCTGATGGTCACTAAAAGCTAATGCAGTTCAACACATCACCACATCTCAACATAATGAAAAGCAAATTAGTGCACTAGCTTATTTTGCAGAGACAGCGCACAATTAAAAGAAGTTGACCAGACTTAAGTAGCAGCGAATTTGCATATGTTGTCCCTGTGTAGGTACAGAAAGAAAGAACAACCACAGAACACTACATTAAACATTGCAAAATCTAACAGTCCGTCAAGGTGAGATAATAAAGAAAACCAGTAAAAACAATAAAGGGCAATCATTGGTCCTGACAAATTTGCGCTGACCTAAGTCAAACATTCAGGCTCGTTTTAAACATTGTAAAGCTTCCTGAAACTCTGACGTGTATGCAAATTTCACTTTCACTGCTTTAACTGAGAAGCAGATTGACCAAAAGATGTCTTACTGAATTGAGGTACTTCTAGTAGATGCTCCAGTCCTACCTGCCCTGCCACTGTCTGGGTGGACCAGGCATTCTCTAAGAAGAAGGGGTGCAAGAGTATAAAACATCAGGCATGCATCAGAATAAAAGAGGAGATGAGCACATCTTTTTAAATAAGCCATAAAGTAGTAGGAAACAAATCTGGTTTTTAGCTACAAACACAACACTGGTATAATTTTGATATGACAAATGTGTTAGTGAACACTAGCCTATCAATACTTAGCAGTGGATCCTTTGGCTTCCTTGGTCATTTTCATCTCAGTTCGGTGCTTCTGGTGTTCACAAACTTCTGTTCGTACCTTCGACCTCTCCTCTTGTTACGTGGGCTCTGAGAACCCAGGCGCAGACACAGACCAGACAGTTGAGGGTTTGGAAGGCTTTATTAAACAAAGTAACGAAACTGAAAACCAATACAGAAAGAGGAAACTACACTGAGGGGGAAACAGAACAGGGTAAACCAGACCTAATACAAAAAAAAGGGGGCAAAACTACAAAAACCTAAGAAAAACGCCAAACTAACAGCAGACGGAAAACCTAGGGGAAACTATTAATAACAAACTAAGCCTGATGGGACTTGGGACCAAACTAAAGGGGAAGGCTGGCTCGGGGAAATGCAGGCTAGAAACAGATCAGGGACCAGCAGCAGGAGAAGGCTGTCTGCGGACAGGATCGGGGTAGCGGGTATGCCACTGATGCAGGGTGTCGAGGCGGCAGCAACTGGGTGAGGCAAGCAGGTGACAGAATGGGAACTGCTGTGTATGAATGTCAATGATCTGGCAGTGTGTAGTGGAATGAACAGGGTTTTATGGTGATTTGATTGTGAGCAGGTGAGCTGATCCACAGCTGTCTCCAGTTCCTCTAATCAGGCACACAGGACCAGATTATGACACCTCTTGACAGAATTGGTGCAGTTCTATTAACTGTGTTGGCTTTTGGAAACTGACTTGTGTCTTCAGCAGCCTGTTGGGGTTTCAGTCAGGACTTTGGGAAGGCCAGGCTAAAAACTGCATTCAGCCTCTGTGTTTGAGGTTATTGTCTTGTTGTGACCCAACCTTCTGTCTGATGATTGTAGGTTTCTCTTAAGAATGTAGGTAATCCTCCTTCTTCATTATTCTATTTACTTTGTGTAAAGCACCAGTTCCACAGGCAGCAAAACAGCCCCTGAGCGTAACACTTCCACCAGCATGCTTGATGGTAAGCATGGTGGTCTTGGGGTTAAGGGGCCTCACCTTGTCTGCTCCAAACACATTTGTTCTTGTTGTGACTGAAAGTTAAATTTTTGTTTTATCTGATCACAGAAGATTCCGCCAGAAGACCTTTTTTTTTTTGTCCAGCAAACTTCAGTCGAGCCATAAGTTGCTGCTGTTAGAGGAAAGGCCTTCTTCTTGCATGGCAGCCTCTCAGCCCAAGCCAATGTAAAACACACTTGACCGTGGACACTGAGAGCTCTGTTCCTGCAGCTTCTAATCCATTTGGTGAAAAGGTTTTCATTTTTCACGTAACTTTTTACACATACCAAATCATGAAATGAAATGAAATGAAAAATACTTTATTTATCCCAGAAGGGAAATTCAAAAATTCAAAAATCATGGTAATTTTGTTGCTCTGTACTTGTGACATGTGCAATGACAATAAATCTGATTCTGATTCTAATGACAAGAAGACAGTAAAATGATAGTATAATGATACATTTAACTGTCTCACAACTTTTTCAGTATTTGTAAAAAAATAAAGGACTTTATCAGTATTAGTAGCTTTGCATACAGTGATACCTGAATAAAATGGTTATTTTGTTAATATAGTCACTTTGTGTTTTTGTTTTTGTACACAAGATTTGCAATACCAATCGCAATCTCTAGCAATCTTCAGAATCAATAGAACTGGAGATTCTACTGGTAGAGACTGGCAATCTCTCAATCTCTACCAGATTGCAGTCTCTACCATGACACACACACACACACACACATATATATATATATATATATAGTTATGGAAAAAGGACTACTCTTGTTCTTGTTTTCTTCAAGTTCTTCTTCATTTTAATTCCTGGTACCACTAAAGGTATATTATCTGAAGAATACAATGAACATGACAAAAAATGCACCTGATTACATACTGCTTTATGTCCTATTTGACATGCTTAAGGTCAATTGTATTCCCAGGGTATATAAGAGGCCATTTCATGTCATAAACAGACCTGCACATGCACAAGGCCTACAGTGGTTTCCTGCTTACATTCATGCTGTAGCACAACTCCAAAGTTGTTGGCTCTCACATAATGCCTATAACGAAAGAATTATGTGAAGCCACAAAGGCAGCCATTTTTGCACTGCTGGAAAGTGGCATCAGTGAGAGACAGGTAGTGAAAAAAACAGAAGATCTCCCAAACAACCATTCATTACACATACACGAACAAAAAGGAAGCCCAACATGGTGCTACCAAATTGCTAGCAAAGAAAGAAACATCTTTCTACCCCACAAGATGACCGTGCACTCATCTGTTCCTGTGTCAGGAATCGTTGTCAGACCTCCAGGGAACTTAAAAATGAGTGAGCACTTCGAGAAATGTGACTTGTTCAGCAAGGACAGTTGGAAACCAACTTCTTGAAGCTGGTCTGAAGAAGCCCTTCACCAACAAAAGGCAGAGGAAAGCCCAGTTACTCTTTGCTGGGGATCACAATGATTGAACTGTTGATGGTTGGGCGAAGGTTCTCTTTAGTGATGGATACCATTTTCAGTTGATGCCCACTTCAGCCAGCTTACTGGTTAGGAGGAAACCTGGAGAAACCTACAAACCAAACTGTCACCAGATCTAAATCCAATTGAAAATCTGTGGAAAATCACCAAATGCAAAATGGAGAACCACAAGTCCAAAAACAAAGCAAATTAGTTTGAATTTGTGCAACAGGAATGGACTGCTGTGACAACAGAACGATGTCAGAAGGTGGTGGAGAGCATTCCAAGACTCATGGCTGCAGTCATCAAAAACAATGGTTATGTAATCAAGTGCTAACTCCTGTGCATCATGTGACTAAAACAGACAGAAAAGAAAACACAGAATGTCTAAATGCACTGTTTTTGGCAGTACAATGCCATAGCTATTGGTTATTGGTTATTATCAACAAAACTGTGGAAAATGTCTCAATATCAGCTCTTAAATTAAACTCTTATGAGCTGTTTTTGTTGTTATCATTACATTTGTCCAAACAAATGTTATATAAGGCATTAAAATGAACAAATAATTGAAGAGAACAAGGGTGGTCTAATAATCTTTTCCATGACTTTCTGACACTAAATGAGACTAAACTTTCCCTGTTTAGATGTATACAGTATGTAGCTCTTGTTGATTGCTGGAGGTGTATTTCAACTCCCTTTTAGTTTGCCACTGATCTTCCTGCACCCAGTTTTTGTGGCAATTCTTATCTATGTCTACCCATGATTCAAGCCAGACAGATCAACCACAAAGCTTTTCAGATTTCCTGAAATCTTTGTTTCTTTTGTTTAGTTTAGTTTTTTTTAGCACAGCTTTCCCCCGGCAGTAAAATATATCCTGCTGTAATGTAAGAACTTTGGCTTGATAGTCAGTGAGCGTGCATTCAGGTTTCTGTACAAAGCGTTCTGTACATGTTGATGGACTAATTACCAAACACCATACAATGTGTAAAGGTAAGTTAGGCTAAGCTAATATCCTCAGGTC
Organism: Stegastes partitus; assembly: GCF_000690725.1. Classification (NCBI taxonomy): domain Eukaryota; kingdom Metazoa; phylum Chordata; class Actinopteri; family Pomacentridae; genus Stegastes; species Stegastes partitus. Next base: position 172,748 of record NW_007578608.1, read on the forward strand.
TCTAGTTTCATGCTTTAGGCACAGACATTAGATTGACATTGATACTCTCACATCTCTCAAAGAACGTGAATAAGCACATTTCCGAAAATGTGACCAATTTCTTTCATGAGCTTTCTACCTGCAGCTCTTTATCCAATGAGATTAATGGAATCTGGACTGTTCAAGGGCATGTAGATAATTTCAGGTATGATGACTGGCTCTACACATAATAATCTATAGTGAATAAAATAGCTGAAGTGTATAATTTCAAGCAAACACTAAGATTACTTTATCTGTCTTAGATTGTCAAAAGCTGCGGAGCATTGAACAAGACCATTGAAAAGCATTGTTGTTAGTAAATATTGCTACATGTCTGATAATGCAATGGAGATACGCTAGTTATCTTTATATTGATAACATAGTTACATAATTCACATTTGTGCATGTGGGAGTGACAATGAGAACGCGGAATGATTGATATCGTTTAGTAGTATTCAGAACTGTTTCGTAATGACGAGCTAATAAAGCCCTTGGGTCAGTTCGTTTAGGAGAGAACAAAACATCTTGTGTTATCACTGACTGCTGCAGAGGCTCTTCCTGCCTCATAAAGACTTATCTAAACTACAGCTGTGTAAAATGGCACAGCAGTCCCTTATTCATGTTTATCTTTTTGATGTTCAAAACATGACGCTTGATTAGGTCAACAGCCACCTGATCACCTCTCTCTCTTCACATGGTGGAGTGAGGCTGAACACATCATTTAGCTCTTATCTATTACTGGGACTGTTTAGAGAGATAGTGTAAAAAATGTTCTAAGCTTGACTGGCGGCTGGCCTGGTTAAAGAGCACTTTGAACTGAGAGTCAGACAGCGCTATCACTGAGATTAATAGGCTGGTAGCCAGTGTGATATGTCACAACACCAAGAGAGAATATGAAGCTCAGTATTTCAAAAACAAAATGTTCTTTCAAAAGTTCTCCAGTAGGTTTGGATTTTGGCGATGGGGTGACATGACAAGTCTCCTCAAGACCACTGTGAGAGATCATAGTCCCAAATTCCAAACAGCTGAAAAGCTCAAGGCTCAAGGCAAATCCTCACTAGGGTCCCTGGGGGGCTGGAGTCTATCCCAGCCGACTCAGGGTGAAGGCAGGGGACACCCTGGACAGGTCACCAGTCTATCACAGGGCTACACTTAGAGACAGACAACCAAGCACACTCACATTCACACCTATGGACGATTTAGAATCACCAATTAACCTCAACATGTTTTTAGAGTGTGGGAGGAAGCCAGAGAACTCAGAGAGAACCCACACTGCACGGGGAGAACATACAAACTCCACGCAGAAAGATCCAAGGTGTCCTAACTGGGACGCAAACCGGTGACCTTCTTGCTACAAGGCAAAGGTGCAAACCACCGAGCTACCTTGCGTGTGTGTGCGTGCGTGTGTGAGTGTGTGTGTGAGAGTGTGTGTGTGTGTGTGTGTGTTTTGCTTCAGTGATATGAGCATTGCTGAGGAGGAATCAAATGTTGAACTGAGAGCTGGCTCAGTATCATTGAGACACTATATCTTAAAGAAAAAGAACAGTACAAAGTGGTTCAATGTTTTTAAACTGGAATACTTACATATAATGTAACTTCTGTATAGTTAAATTAGACCCACAAATTTTAGAACTCACATTTAAATAAATATACTTTAACTCAGTAGAATGGCTGAGTTCACTATAAACTTTATTCTAAGCTCTGCATGAGACATTCACTGGCTTCCAGGGACACACTCAGTAAGCTGCATCTACTGATATGAGCCCTGACCACAGTCCACAAGTCATCATTTTAACATTGATATAGTTTTTGGAAATCATGCAATAACAGTAAAGCATTAAAGTTGGCACTGTCCAGATAAGTGAACCACATGTCAGGGTTTCATGGGATAGGGATGCAAAAAAAGCAACAGAGGGTTAGGTGGATGGAAAAGAGGGGTTTATTCTGGCTGCAGGGAACAGGGGACACCGGGAAGCACGTAAGGGGAGCTGAGTGAGGGAGGGAAATCCTGGAGAGGTTCCATGAGGGACAGGGAGGCAGAACGCCTGAGGCTGGAGCTCGGCTGCAGAAGCTGGGCCGGGGAATACGTCGGTCCGTCGGAGAGGTTCTGGTAGCAAATGCAGACAAAGGTAGAAGTTAGACAAAGAGAGTTTCTCAAAGCACAAATTTCCTAAACAAACTGGCTGGCCTGTTACCGCACCAGGGAGGATAATCCACTGGCGCTGGAGCACAGGTGGAGGCAGGCTTTATCCAGCCTCAGGTGTGGAAGACAGTGAGTGAGACCTCTCCCAGCCTGAAAAACACTTGCAGCCACCAAATCCACAAGAACATACACTGAATAATGTTTCCCAATAAATGCGCAAAACTAGGATCACCACACCACAGTTGATTCATGTTTTTTGCATAGACTGTATA
>NW_007578608.1:175470-186348 GCF_000690725.1 Stegastes partitus
ATATTGTAAACTGATAATATTTTAAAAGAACTAAAAACGACAACATCACCTAGGAGAGAGCCTAGGACTCAAACAGGTTCTTAAAATCAAGCAGAGCAGAGTTTTAAAATAACCACCGGGACAAAGGATCACAATAAAAGCATTTAATAAAACAATGAATATTTCCTTCACCCAACCCACAGTCAGCCAAGGCCCTACCAGTCTGTAACAATCTTTCTTCTTTCATGCAGTCCACCCAGCTCCTGCGGAGTCCTGGCGCCACACCACAGTCCACGTGTTTGGCTCCGGCCCAGCCCTCTATGAACACAAAAACGGCAACTGGCGAGTATCGGTCCACAATTACGAGCGCGGTTTAGCTAGCACCTCAGGACACATACAGGCCGCCAATGAATCGATAAAAACTACTCACGGTTTTCCCGGGTCGCTAGCGAAACTGGCGACCCAGGCCAGAGGAAACAGGCGTTGGTGGATAGTCTTTAGAACCCGGTCGCACCGTCTGGGGAAACCCCTCGTTGGTCTCGGCTGGTTCTCTCACTTCCGTCGCTGCCACACTGCAGAACAGGTGTGACTCTGCTGCCACGCGCTGACCTCCTCTTCCTCTGCTGTGGGGCCTTTCCTTCCTGTGTTTCTGCCGTTGCGCCCTCCTCCCAGCCACGGATTGGCCGTGAGTCCTCCTCTCCTTCCCCTTAGTGGCTGGTTATGCTGTCCATCAGCTCGACCACACGTGCAGATTACTCCTCATTAAGTCCAATTAAGGCTAGAAGTGTGTCAACACAGTATTACATGCACGCACATAAAAACATCAAATGTAAAGCACAATAAAAACAGAATAAAACATGAGGCACAAAAAGTTAAAATAGGTAAAATCATGCATAAATAAATATAAAAGCATGCATAAACACTGCAAAACAATACAATGATAAAAACCCATCACTTCTGCCTTATGACGTCAACATTTTGCGGGGCAAGGGCCGTGGCTGGTTTGATTGACAGTCAACAGCGACGATGCAGACGAAGCGAACAGAAGGCGGTAAATGTGGGCGGGCAGAGAGGGCCCGCCTCTCAATCCATCTAACCAATCGCTGCTATGGCTCCGCCCCCCTCCGACGATTTTTGCGTCACTGGCTCCAAAAAATCCAAGATGTCAACCAGGAAGTAGCAAAACCCTGGCTTCATTTTCTCAGTGCAGAAACCAACGGGTGACGTCACGGTAGCTACGTCCATCTTTTATACAGTCTATGGTTTTTTGTCAGACCAGGAACTTTATCACCTGAAGTATTGCACTCAGGTCATTAACATACATACATTCATACACCACGACTACATATCACTAACTCTGTGTTTCCCCAGAGGTCCTGTGCTTGTTCTCTCTCTGGACGTCTCTGGATCCGGAGCTTCACGTCTCTGACCTGCAGCCGCTGACCTCACTGACCCCAAAATATTCAGATTCATATTTATTGTTCTGTTCTATTGCTTGTTGTCCATCTGCTATTTTGCTATCCCCACCGCCTCATCGACACTCTTACCCAACCGGTCGAGGCAGATGGCCGCCTTCCCTGAGCCTGGTTCTGTTGCAGGTTTCCAACCCCCCCAAGGGAGGAGGGGTTGGATTTGGTTCTTTCCCACCATTGCCAACCGCTTGCTCAGAGGGAGTCCAAAGGCTACTTTGGATTGTTGGGTTCTCTATTTAAGTTTGTAAGGTCTATACCTTACCATGTTAAGCACTATGTGATGACATACACTATACAAATAAAATTGAATTGAATAAAGTTGGCTGTAAATTTAGCTATGTATGTTTGGAATGTGAGTCATTTTCAGTCAATTTTGCAGCTCTTGAAGAGTTTTTTTTTTTTTTTTCCCCCCAAAGGATGCTGTTGGAGTGAAAAATAGAGAGATTAGGAAAACAGGATCCTGCCGACAATGCCACAGACACACACACACACACACACACACACACACACACACATATTCTGAGAAACTAGTCATCTGGCATCCGTAGTTACCAGAACAGCGGATCATGGTGACCTCTTCTCCATGACGTTGCCTTTGGACGAAAATTGCTTACATTGTTGAAGAAAAGACTGATAGTTCTCTCATGTTTGCACGCTAACCATGAAGCCAGTTGTTTGGCACGTAACCAAAGCTGTTAGGCAATTCTCACCAGTCAGCAGCCATCTTGCCCAGTTGCCCCTACCTAAGGGGGAGGCCACCAAAGCTGTAATTTGATAGTGATTGGGATAAAGAACCGACATAACTTACATTATTTAGTCTAAATAAGGAATAATACACCCCCCTTCTAATGCACAACATGGTGTGGATATCTGAGTTTCTGTGCCTGTAGAACGGTGTTTTTTGTGTTTTGTTTTTGTGGTTGCTGTGCTGCCTGCTTTTCAGGCTGGGCGGAGCGTTCCTGATTGAGAAAGCATTCACTCACACTCCTCCGTACCTGATGCGGATTCACAATCAGCGCTGGATAAAGCCGGCCTCCACCTGGGCTCCAGCACCAGTGGATTGAGCTCCCCCGCGTGGTAACAAGCCAGCAGTGCTCAGTGAACTTTGTGCTTTGCTTAAACCTTGCTTTGTCTCATGTTTGTTTCTCGTCTTCGATTGCCAGAACCTCTCCAACGTCTTGCCGCCTTCCCCGCCCAGCTCAGCCTGCAGAGCCAGCCTGTGTTGTCTCGCCTCCCAGCTCCCCCAGGAAACTTCCCAGGATTTCCCTCGCCCCATTGGCTACCTTCACAAGCTCCCCGGTGTGCCTTGGCTCCCTGCTGTTGTTCACAATAAATTCCTCTTGTTTTCACTCACTAACTCAGAGTTGCATTTTTGGATCCAGCCTTTGACAGAACCTTCACACGAGTCCAAAATGACCCGTTTATCCAAGTGTGATTTTGAATTAAATGACGTCATACTACAATAATAATTTGCTTCAAATAACCACTTTAGCAGTGTTTTGGGCCAAACAGTAATACATTTAATATTTGAAACATGTTTATTTGTCATTTTGTCACACATGCCCATTCCTCTGATAACAGATAGCACAGCTATTGAACCAAACTGCAAATGTAGCCAAATAAAATAAAACTCAACTGATCAAACAGTAGACCACAAACTGCCACCTTAATTCTTACATCCCAGTGAAGCCTTGACTTGAACTTTACCTCCTCAGTGATGTTGTCACTGATGAACATATCCCAGGCATCTTTTGGTGAATCATCTGCTGATCCAGGTGTAGGTCCTGGGCAGCTGCTCAGAATGTTATGACTTCTTGTTCTGCCCTGAGTCATTCCAGTAAGACCTATTTTTACCCAATCTATTTGACTGGGTCTGAGTTTCCTCTTCAGAGGACTCATCAGATGAATCTTCTTTATTCAGGAGAGCAGGATTCCAAGACACACCCACCCCACAACTCCAGCTTGACCCTGAGGCATAGACTGGGTCGACATCATCACCAGAGAGTTCAGACTCAGAATCAAAACCAATTGCCTCCTCATCTTCATCATCTGGTCCCTCATGCAGCATCTCTACAACCATTTAAGCAGTAAATCTGCAAAATCTCTAAATATGAGTATCCAAAGCACAAATATTTTAAAATGCACATCAATATATGTTTCTGGTGTGGCAGCCCTGGGCGAGTTTCAAATCCCAGCCTCCCAGGTATGAATCATTTGCACTAACCACGTCTTCAAAGAGCCAGACCAGATAGTGCAGCAGCCAGGGTGCATTGTTAATGGGAAGCATTTCGGGTGACAGGGCCTGTCAACTGTCACACTAGTTTGAGTTTCATTCTGGTGACCTCCCTAAGATAGCTTAGCTAACAACAATAGAAGATGTCAACAGCTAGCAAGCTAACAGTATTGAAAATATATCCCTTTCTGACAAGTATTGTGCTTACTGACAAGGTAACTTAATCAACTACCTTTCACAAGTCATTAAATATCTCCTTAGGTAAGATTAGAATAATTATAAAACAAGACTTAGAAATATCAGATGTGCAAAGGGAGGTGTGCTGATCTGTGAAATGTGTGGCAGGTGAATAGGTGTTCGCAGTAAAAACTTTCCTAATTACAAACATGTAAAAATTTCCAAGGTTCGCACCAAATACCAGAGTAAATTCATGTGGGTCATTTCTGACCCATGCATGTAAACTTGATGTAAATATACAAAAGCTATGTTAGCTCATAAAGTAAGAAAGGAAAAATAAATCTGGCTGTCTGCGCTAAACCAAAAAACCCAGAATATTTACTGAATACTTGAAATAGTAAATGATGGACGAAATACTGCATGATGAAATTAATTTATTGAAAAGATATAATACATAAAAACTCTGTTGGGTCCTTTTGGACCCATGTTGTGCACCAAAGGGTTAAAGCAGTTACATGTTCAAAATATAACCAACATGTCAAGAAACTTTCCACCCAAGAAAGATAGAAAAAAATCTGGACTATAGATACAAAGTGTTTATTTTTTCTGTGGTTAACCGAGCAGTGCAGTAGCAGACAGAGCTGATTTATTTCCTGTTATTGTTGTAAGACAGGTTAATCAGTGCAAGCTGTGAAAAGACTGATCTGAGACGTTATTCACTGCCTTATACATTCATGGACTCGCTGTAGTTTTGGTGTTCATGTTTCTGTGGTTCAGGGCCAGTTGCAGCACTTGCAGGAGTCCCAGTAGATGAGTCCGGGCTGGCAGTAGTGCAGGTAGGTGTTTCCCTGGAAGCACTGGAAGTAAGTGGTCTTGTCAGCTGTGTTCTCGTACAAACCATCGGGGCGTCCCCGGCAGAAGTCAGCGAGTGGGTCCCTGGTGGTGGTAGGGGCTGGTGTGGTGGTGGGCTTTGGAGCGAAGCCTGTGTTATCAGACATGGAGAAATAAAAATTATTCACAGAATAAATAGGGCCTAAACTAACTTTCTCTGGCATGTGACAACAAAGTGCACCAAAACTAAAATACATATTTCTATGAACACATATCACATACTGAAATCCACTATGGAATGTTTTCACATGTCTGTGACCACTTTCAGTGGGCCGACCAAATAAAAACGCTAATACAAAAAGTGCTGGGGTTGGCTGAACTGCAGTATTTACCCATTGACATCCTGAGGTGGTTGATGAGAGGATAAGCTCCAGCTGAGCAGAAGGTTCCGGTAAAGTCATCCATGTCCATTGTCCACACATGAGCACCTCCCAACTTGTTGGCAGTCATCCATTGGACCTACAGGATGACCACACAGGTAAAAAAAAAAAAACATGATTAATCTATTAAAATAGCTACAACCCTATGGAGTAGACCGAATGGTGAAAAAGGAAAACTTCTCTTGTTTGAAGCAGGTAAAAATACAGCTCTTGGTCACCTTGTAAGAATAGCTGGACCTGTCATCATAGCCCACCCAGGAGCTGCCATAGGTGGCATATGGAACCTTCTGTTCAGTAATCCATCCAACATGAGCAGCGTTGATGAAGTCACAGACCTGGTAATACAGAAACACAGAAACAGATCAGACAACAACATGGGGACTGAGGTGGGGACACTGTAAATTATCTTTACTATCTTTACTAATTCCACCCTTATTTTTATATTTCTAATCCATATACTTGTTCAGAGATACATGTCCTTTATGAATAAATGTCAGTGACCACAGATAATTTTCATGTTAGATGGCAAAAGCAGCAGTAACCACAATACATCTTCTGTTCTGAATTTAGCGTTTCTTTGATAACAGACTTTTGTCCGAATGGATCCAGTGATCAGGGAGCGTTCACACTGTAACATCAGGGGAATTACTTTCTTTCAACACAAGCTAAGCTGAGCTTTAAATGATCATGCTCTACCTCATAGTAAGACCAGAAACCAGCAGTGCGAGTGTAGGGTCCCTCATCTGCAGGGCCATTGGCTGGTGCTCCCAGGCCATTAGCACCACTGGTAAGACGGAAGGTTCGTCCATATGTTGAGAAACCCAGCAGCAGCTTCTCAGCTGAAGCTCCCAAAGAGATCCAGTGGGAGATAGAAGAGTTCTGAGAAAAGAACGAGGAGATAAGTTGTATGGCATTTAGCATTTCTGATATTAACAATGAATAAGATCTGCCAAGGTCTACCAATACTGTCAATCCAAGTGTGAATGAGCAGCTAACTCCACAGCAGTCAGCTCACTGTTGGGTTTAAAGGTCTAATAGCTAAAGAGACCAATACTTTTCTAAACCAGTGTTCAAATCAACTAAAGTGAATGTGAAATACATCTCCAGAAGGAAGCTATACTGCTGAGTTTTTTGAGTAGACAAGTAGACAACTGTTTGCTGCAGGTGCACATACGCAGACATCCAATAGAATATTATGGTATTTGTAGAAGGTCTTAAGACTCTTTCTGCCCCCTAGGGGTGACAAGTTCGTAAATTCAGTTTTAAAGTTTACATGGGACAAAGTTTTAAAGGCTGAAAAATTCTAATAGCTTTTGTTCAGTTAGTCTAAAATGGACTATTATTGCAGTACTTGTTGTTTCAAGTTTTTTTTTCTTTCTTTTTGCATTAGTGTGAAAAACACAGTATTTGTCCATTTCCTTCTTCTTTTTTTCTTTCAATTGTACGGTAATAATGAAAGCATTCCAGTGCTTGTGTGGTTAAGATGTGTTAGTTTGGTTCTTACTATGTTGTGATGAGCGATTGAGCCAGCGTCCAGGGGACTCTGGTACAGTGGGCTGTTGTGTCCAGTAACTTTCTCCCAGGATCCATGGTAGTCGTAGGTCATGACATTCATGAAGTCAAGGTAGCTGTTGAGCGTAAAGTTTTTCTGTTCAGAATAACAACAGAACTCTTTCTATAGCAAGGAACAACATATATACAACCTTTTTATTTATGTATTTTTAAAAATTTTTTTTGAAACTTACGCTGAAATTTTGTCGACTTCATATCCTTGGTTAATGGTTTCACGCAATCCAGCAACATTGGCCGACAGCAGCAACCGAGTCCTCCTGTTTTCTTTGGCATCATCCTCAAAGGCCTTGGCTAGCTCCTGCAGGCAGATAAACACACCTCAGATTCAACAAACTTCAGTACATCAAGAATTCTGCTACTCGCCTGCTCACCCACTCCCACACCCATGATAGCACCAGCCCCATCCTACACAACCTCCACTGGCTCTATTTGCCCTTTTCTCAATTATTTTTATTTATTTATTGCATTTTTGCCTCCCTTGAAAGGTACTATTTAAGTATTATTATTATTATTATTATTATTATTATTATTGTTATTACTTCTGCCAAGGAGGTTATGCTTTAGCCAGCGTTTATCTGTCTGTTTGTTTGTTTGTTAGCAGGATAACTTGAAAAGTTGCCACCGCATTTTCATGAAATTTTGTTGAAACGTTGATAATGGCACAATGAACAGATGATTAAATTTTGGAGATGGTACCATCTGGTTATTTTCTCATAAAACAGAAAATGCTATTATGTGTCACAGTGGCGTAGAATGCTGTCGTTGCACCGTTTGTCCACTAGATGGAGCTCTGACTCCATTCAGTCCTTCAGTCCTCACCGCTGTCTTCTCAGTAGCACAGGAGTAAAATACAGCCAGGCAGCATTACAGGAGTGGGCTGAGCGGAGCTACTGACACATAAGCTCATAACCATGTTGTGACATTAACAATGACTCTACATGTCTCCTGTTTGACTTTAACTCTGTTTGCCATGTGTTGTGACAAGTGACGCATGCTCCATTGGTCGTTGGTCATGCTTTTCATTTACATTGCATTGCTGAAGTTGTGCTAACCTAGCTTAAGTTACTCGCTGTCTGTTTATGTTAGCAATAACATTGCTGTCGTTATGCCAACCTAGCATCGCGTTAGCTAGCAGCTTAAAAGCCAGTATGTAACTGCAGAAATAACCTGTACAAAATATGTGAGAGTACAGAACGACCGTTCATCACTCAGTCAGCTTGTTATTAATCATGTCAATGTTAATTCAAATGCTAAATGTTTGTTTTGATTATCCATGAATCTAATAGTGTAGATAAAATGAATGCAGGACTTTAACATTGGCTGGAAATCACAATATGGTGGAAATGAGCAGCTTGGTGGAGGTCTGTGCTCTCTAGTTATTATTATTATTTTAGATTCAGCCTTCTGTCTGCTTCCAGCTACATCACTGAGTGGGTTTTGACCAGGACCGGGTACAATGAGGCATCTCACTGCAGTAGGTCTAGTCATTCATTATTACTGATTGGCTATTGAGTACCATGTTTTTATGTAATACTTTTGCGAGGTCTACAATCAAGCGCACATGTATTCCCTGTGGAGCCACAATGTAGACACTGAGATTAATGGAATGAAAGCTGCAAGTACAGTATCATTTGACTGGGAATGGGAATTTTTTCCCACAAACAAAAGCTTGTAATGCATTTGTTACGCAGGAGTTCAACAACTAGCAGTAATTTTTTTTTTAGTCTGGTTCCAAAAATACTTCTTTTGGAATAGACTTATTGGAAAAACACTGCTGCATTAAATCATTTTAGAAAATAAGGACCACTCTTACCGCAACCAGCAGAGTGAACCTCTCCCTGTCCTCTGCTGGGCTGCCATTTTGTCCAGGATATTCCCAAGCCAGGTTCAGCCCATCAAAGTTATGAGTGCGCAGGAAGCTGATGGCGGACCTGACAAAGGTTGTACGACTCTCAGCTTTGGAGACCATGGCAATAAATCTGGTGGGACAGAAAAAACACATAACTATGACCTCTGTTCTGGCAAAGCAGTGGTAGAGGAAGATTTTTCACCTCCTGAGTTAAATGTGGAAAAAAAATTGTGATAACTAGTGTAAAAGTGGATTTACGGGCTCATTCCATTGATTGTGCCTCCAACAGACAGCAGAGTCTGCAGTGCAGGATTGCTAGAAACAGAGAGAGATAACACAAACTTTACAACCAAACATATGCTGATGATGTAACTCTGTATTTTATAACTTCACTGGCTAGCTAGAAAATGTAAAATTATTCTTCGCTGGTTCTTACAGTTAAACAGTTATGGATTTTGTTTTGGTTCTAAGACCCAGAAACAAAGTTCAGGTTCTTCGCTGTTGGGGACATTTCTGAAAAAATAGACACTTGTTTGTTTTTAGGACAACTCTTAGCTCCACATGATGTCTAAGTCTGGCCATATTTAATGCTTTTACACTGCATATATTACATCCTGTACTTCATTGTTTATTCTGCACATAACATAATAAGACTCATCCTCCTGTACTTAATAACATAATGAAACTTTTACGGTTCTCAAAAATCACCACCGACTTTCACCATAAGGCTCATGTTGCCTAAGCAACCGATGGGAGTCTGGATGTAAATCCTGGTACTGGTGTATAGTGTGTATGCAGCCGCCTCCTGATGCCTCTCATGCAGTTTATGAATGTTCCTTTATGTTAAAAAATAAAGTTGTCACTGAAAATAACACTGCTATCCACCTTTCCTGTAACTACATGAGCCCATTTCTTTTTTTAATATATTATTTTCATTTATTAATTTAATTCATTTTCATATAAAAATATCTAAATGAACTTCTACTACTGCTGCCATTGTTTGGCTTGATTCTGTTCTTTACCTGAAAACATGCCTGAAGGTTAGAGCCTGAAAAACTTTTTCATTGACTGTAAGTACATGTTATATCTTCACATTTAGATGGATATAATAATCTCTTTACTGGACCTGCTGAACACCTAGTAGAAGATTGCAGTTATAGAATGCAGCTAAACACAAATGTGGAACTATGAGACTGGAGTTTGTAATGTCAGTCATACTTTATGTTTCAGACTGTCCTCCCAAAGTAATCTCATTACAAATGAATACCTCATGTTTGTCTGCTGCTGTGTTGTGTTGCTACAAATATATCAATATATTGGATTTTACTGGGTTGTAATTGGGCCTTTACAGATTCTAAGACATAGCTGATATGGTGACAGTCGCTCACTGGACTTAGATATGGACCAACACTGTCCAGTCTGAGTTTTTGTTACTGCCCAGCAGCATCGTGGACTTCTGATAATCTGATAAAATTAGGAAATATGTTATTTCTGCCTTCCTTGTGCTTTTAGAAGCAAAATAAATAAGACATTTGTGAAGTAATCATAAATTAATGTGAATTTTAAAGTACTGGAATGGATACAAAGAGTTCTTGTTCTAGTTCTAAATATTATTTTAAAAGCACAACCCTGGATGAAATGCTGAATATGAACCTGATTTGAAAATGGATGTAGACTACTATTAACTAGCAGTAAATATACTGAAAAAAATAGAATACTGGTAGTAAGCAGCATTGGAGTCCAGACTGGCTGACTGTTACGGTAAACTCACGCATTCTTGAGGTTGCTGAGTGCGCCGTAGTGCTGCTCATCATTCCACTCGACGGTGGTGAGTTGGTTGAAGCTGTTGATGGTGGCCACAGCGTAGATGACGTGGGTGCACAGGAAGGGGTCGATGTTTTGTGGGGTGAATTTGGCAATGCTGGGTCTGTACTGGGCCCAGTTGGTCATGTGGCACACCAGCTTACTGGAGGAAGCTGAGAGAAGATGGAGAGAGAGCAGCAAAGACTTTGCATTCATTCTGAAACTTTGCTGGTGTTTGTGTTTGAAGAAGATTCTGTCAAAGCCGATACTCACCGAGGTGCAGAACGAGCAGAACGCCAAGAGCTGCACAAAACAAAACAGATAAAACAGAGAGAAGAAAGCATGAAGAAAAAAGAAAGAATGGGGTCGAAATACAGGCAAAGAAAACAGAGATTTCATGTACTAAAAAAAGAACAGACTAAACAGCCACCTGGTGCTCAGAGCGACTACAAAACCAAAGCAACATGAACTTATTGAATAGATACAGAAGACGGAGACAGAGAGTCCTGAATTCTGGTGCTG
>NW_007578608.1:188675-247704 GCF_000690725.1 Stegastes partitus
TTTTGTAAACAGGATCTCTGCAGTACAGTCTGGAATCAGTAGTTCTTGTTGATGATCTCTTAGCACCTGAGCAACTGTCAATGTCTTTACATGCATACAAGTATACTACTTATGATCAGGTTAATGGATCATCCTAGTTATGTTTTCCACATACTTTGATCCAGAGTGAGAAACCTGGATAGCTGGAGTACCCCTTTATTAAACCACAGTACGGCTGCACAGCTGATGTAGGTTTCTGACAATTACCTGCTCTGAGCTCACAAATGTGTCAGCTTAAGTTGTAGTTAATGTTCCTGAGTACAAGAGGGAATATGATAAGTAAAAATTAAAGGACAGCAAGGACTCCAGTCATAGACACTACAATACACTGTAAATAGTGTTATTGCTCTTGAGTTTCAGTAATGTTGATCATAGTGGAAAGACTAAATTCCAGAGTTCAGACAACCAGAAACCCTATGTGGTCATTCTTCTGAGGTGAGAAGGATTAAAAACCTAGGAATTTTGAGCGGCATCATGTTGGTAGATGAGGTAACTTTGCTAACACAAAGGGTGGAGATAGGTCTGGTTATGTAAGACTTCACTTTGATTAATGTTGTGTTTTTCTCTGTTTTGTACCTCCATCAGCGCTGCCAGTGCTGACCCCAGTTTTTCCTAATGTTGGTCTCATCCATATGTGATCAGACAGGCTTTATTTTTCTTGTTTTTGTGTTGGGAACAGCTACCAAGATGGTCAGATGAGGATCTCATTTTTAAAGTATTACAATCTGGTCACATATTGGCGTTTAAAAAAACGTTTTAAAAAAAGCAAAGTGCTTCACATGCTTTCCTATCTTTTTGATGTCCCAATTCAGAAAGATTTGGGGCCAGTCAAGAAGTTCAAGATGCTCAGTTTTTGTTGATCGCTATTAATGGTGTTAAAGGTGTTACATAATTTAGGAAGATGCAGTTTTACAGTTATATCTTTGTGGTATGTTGACAGGTTTTTTTATTTTACCCACACCATTTACAGTTGAAACCAGAAGTTTAGTTACATCAGTTCTGTCAGGAGGAATGGGTCAGAATTCCAGCAAACTATTATGAACTTGTGAGAAGCTTGTGGAAGGACACCCAAAACGTTTGACCCAAGTCGTACAGTTTAAAAGGCAATGCTACCAAATACTAAGGAAATGTATGTAAACTTCTGATTTTGAAGAAAGTAATAAAAATTCTCTCTCTTTATTTTGGCATTTAGCAAATAGAAATCATTGCGGTAATCCTAACTGAGCTAAAACAGGAAAGGTTTAGTCACCTTTATTGTCAGATAGTGTGAGAAAAAAAGTTGTCTTTTTATAAAGTGTATGTGAACTTCTAGTTTTAAGTGTATGTCGGTGAGGATGGGCTAAATGACAGAAATATTTCTCTATATGACACAATAACAACAGCACACATACTGTTACAGGAACACAACCATCATTAAGGAAGGATTTGCTGCAGAATTGTTGTAATATGGTTCATCTTAGACAGCTGTAGCTAGTGTATGTGTTACTTTTTAATATGAACACAAAATCTCTCTTTATTTATTGTAGAGCTAAAGTACTGGTTATATTGCTGTGGATATTTATGGTCTCTATACTCATGGCTTTGGTGATCTTTTCCTCAGAAAACATAGATTAATTACTAAAACACTACTTGTGAGAATTCCTCCACATTTGAAGAGTCCCTAGAGCATAAATCCAAATAAATAAATAATTGCATTTATTCATTTTCAGTGGTATAAGAACAGGCAAAATGTCAGCATGACTTGCTGTGTGTCAATCAGTAATGTGACTGTGAACTGAGTAACTGCACACGTTATTGAAATACAATCCCAAGGTGTTTATTTTAAATCAATATTTACAAGAAGCACCCCTCTTGCCCATTGCCATTCAATCGCAATTCTGCAAAGGCCCAAAGGCAACATTATCCGGCATATTTCAGTCAACATGAACACAGACTCGCTGTTACCACCTCATGGGAGTGATGAAATCAGCCAGTCCAGTCCAGACAGAACACTGAGTGATTGGGCACACAGATGCAATGAGATGAGTTCATGGGCTGTGCAGTGAACACTAAAGGCATTGAGACAATACTTTGTACAGAGTAAAGCACAAGAACACAAACCAGGATGTGATTCAGTGGTTCTGAAAGCATTTCCACTCGTGCAGAGATAAGCAGCGCTGTGATGTTTGACATATTAAAGTGAAAAACGGTGACATTTTTAAATTTAGGTTTTGGCGAGTAATGTTTTGACACCACACCTCGATGTGTAAACCATGATGAGACATTAAAACAAAAGCCACAGTATCGCTTCAAAATGTTAGTTAGCTCCTAACTGGTCTCATCTAACCCAAATGTAAACATAGTTTTTAGTGATAAAGACCATGTGAACATAAATGATAATGTTAGCCGTCTACAGCTGACCTCCTACAAAGTGAAATTCATGTTTGGACTTACTGATTTCCAGCCTAAATAGAAAACTTTACAAGGTTTACCCACTACCTCGGTTATCCACACCCAAACTAAAAGAAGTCCAATGACAAAGTACGAGCATTTGGGTATAAAATATGACACATAAAGTTTCCTGATAAAAACAATAATAAACACATCCTTGTAAAATGAAGTGGTCCATCATTCAACTACCTGCAAAGCAAAAAGTTCACACTGATGCTACACAAAAGTGTTTTTTGTTGTCCAGACCATTCAAATATTCAGACACAACAAAATAAAACTTTAAAATACAGACAATCAAAAAAAGACATTTCATCTGGATCCCTGACCAGAGTTAGTGACTTACTGAGGATGTTACTATTTAAATCAGCTTACAAGCTGCTGCTCTTCTGCAAACCCACACAGAGTTTGGCCCTTTTCAAACATGCCTCCAGCAAATATTTAGTCTCAGTTTTCTCTTTCTTCTTTTGTATATATTTGCTTGAGCGTATGAAAAACACATCCATGCTGACCAGGAAACAAACTGGTGAATGTGTATGGAAAGGATATATTCTGCAGTTTCCTGTCACTCACTAACTTGCGATGCTTTGGGTTTGGAAAAGTCTAAGAAGTTAAGAGTGAGACTGTCCTCACATCAACGTCCACGTGAGTGGTTTGTACCAGCAGCTTATTATCATCATCGGTAGTTTCATTGTTAGGCGACCTCTCGTGGTTGTGTGAGACATCAGTTGTTTCTCCAGTGCTACAATTTCATTTGGCAGACGCTTTAATCTGTAAATATGAGAGTAGATACAACACAATCAGGGGATCTCGTCAGGAGAAAATAATCTGAATAAGCGCCACTGAACAAGTTCAAGTGTGAAAGAACATTGATGCCTACAGGCAGTGTGAGGTAATAGGAGATTTTTTTTTCTTTCCTAGTCTGTCAAATGCAGAGGTGTTCAGTGAAAAGCTGGGCCTTTAATCTTTTCTTAAAGGATAGAGGGACTCTGCAGTTGGAACAGAGTTTGGTAACTCATTCCACCACCGCGGAACCACAGAGGAGAAGAGTCTTGCTATCGACCTCAGCCCGGTTGTGGCCTCACAGCTAGAAGATCACTGGTTTACTCCATAGACCTGGGGTCTTTCTGCATGGAGTTTGCATGTTCTCCCTGTGCAGGGTGGGTTCTCTCCGGGTTCTCCGGCTTCCTGCCACAGTCCAAAAACATGCTGAGGTTAACTGGTGATTCTAAATTGTCCATGTGAGTGTGCTTGGTTTTCTCAGTGTAGCCCTGCAATAGACTGGTGACCTGTCCAGGGTGTCTCCTGCCTTCACCCTGAGTCGGCTGGGATAGGCTCCAGCGTCCCTGCGACTCATCAGAGGATGAGGCAGTGTATAGATAATGGAGGGTTTTGACATATACTGCTTTATCCACCGGCAATTATCTCTTGCATGAATGTAAACTGAAAATTAAGAAAGGAATTTAAATAAGACAGGGTAGTTTAATTTGTGTGTGTGTGTGTTTTGTAATTACAGAAAACGAAAACCACGTGTTTCAGAAGCCTCTTAGACAACAACCTAAACCCAAAGCATCAGTTGCACTTTAAACACTTGTGAATTAACTTGGCAACAGAAACCAGTATCAACAATAAAAACCACACAAAAATTAAGGCAACAACAAAAGTAAAACACAAATTGCAAGCACTTGATGTCTTCTTTTGACAAGCTGACAAGCTGTAGATAAGAATTACATAAAATACAGACACTTCCTTCCTGGTAACTGGAGCGGACCAGGTATGTTACTTAAGAGCTGATAGATTCTGACAGAGTTACAATGAGGACCATATATGACACTGTGTACTGCACTCTGATAACTTTGGTCACCAGCTCTTTCATGTCTATCAGTGATTCTTTCCTGCTGCCCCAGCCATTTCATATCAGCCTATCAGCATAAAAGCAGTTACAAAAATCCAATAAACACTAAACACAAGCATTTTTACAGACGCTGGAAGAATCCTTCAATGGAAGCAGGCACAAATAAGGTAAACAAAGAACGTAATGCTTTTATCCCAACAGTTTATGATTCCAATTTTCACCTCCCTCAAAATGAAACGAAATATACAAAATGGAAACATTCGTTTGGAGCAGTGTTTTGGAAGTTTGCTCTAATTACAGCTGACTCAAAAGCACAAATAAGTATACTCTAACCAGTTTTTTAGTGAGTGACTCTTATTCTGCGTTCACACTGTGAGCAACAAGACCAGCAAGTCAGAACAAGTTCAGTTAAGGCAGATGATCAAAATGAGAAACAAAGGATAAACACTGCATCAGTCATATTTGAGTTGCCAAATTTGTTAATGTAAAAAAGAAGCTGCTGAGGCAACTTGATAATGATGCAGTCTCAGAACACAGGACATCTATGAGGTCATTTCCTTTTCATAGTTGTGTTTTATTAATGGACATCCACCACCTTTCCTCTAGGAGGAAGTCAGCGGTAAATAGTTTGAGAGTGTCAAACATTGAGGGCGTCCCGTCACCTCAAACTGAAGTCAGCTGATGACTGGAGCCCACAGATTACTGCCTCTCTGAAGACTGAACAAGGATTTTATGTTAGACCTTTTCTGTTATCTTGCTGCGTTATAACAACTGTTGCTGTAGGGTATTGTTAGCTTGTCAAAACTTTAAACACATCTTTGTAATGTGCTCATGTTCTCACATTAACATTCAATATATTTGAGATGCTCATAATTTCTGAGACCGAAGTATTCGGTCGCATCTTATTGACGGACAAATAGCCAATATCTATGAGTTTTTATGATGTAAACACTGCAAACAATTTGTGAAGAAGTTGACGTCGTTGAGGGCATTGCTTAACTCACAGTATAAGTTTTATGGAATCTACACATGGAGCACTACTGTGACAAAAACAGAACCACTGCTACATGCTGACAAATAAGTGAGGAGACTATCCTGCCTCCTGTGGAGGTTTTGTGGAACATTCTGGCAAAAGACTTATGAACCACAATTCATGCATTGTGTATGTTACACAGCCAGCATGTGATAAACTGACTAGTTTTGAACATAGTCAAACAGCTGAAGAGCCTGTTTGTTCATCCAGCCTCTGGGCATCCAGTCGGGTCTTTCCATAATCCATCACAGAAGTTTCAACATATTTGAGGCAAATCTAGCAAATGGACAAGTTGACTGTTAAATGGGCACAACGATAGGTAGAATGAGGCATTAAGCCTTGATCATACTCCCTTGTGTACACACACATGGACTGCTGTGAGGTATGACGAAGAGTCTCAATAATATGAATGTATGTTTTTGGCTGGTGATTTCTGGCAGGAAGTCCTGATGCTCTACTGTGTACAATTTGACTTTTTACTCATTTTTTGGAGAAAAAAAAAACCAAACAAACAGAGAGAATGGAACATATACCACTAGGTTGTTTGTGAAAAACAGCATTCATTACAAGAAGTTTGTACAGTGGAGAGTTTGGTGAAGCCCCACTGAAAGATGCATGATAATATTACAGATGTAGGTACAGCTCACACAGCACTCACAACTGCTCAGCCAGTCAAGTTGCTCTCAGTGTGAACACACAGGCCTCCATCAGCTGTACTGTATGTACACAGGATATACACACCATTGAGTCTATGAGTAGTTTAGACCTGAAGCTTGTGTCTCTCCAGATATGGTTTGGAGAATGCAGGAATGAGACACGTCGGCCACAGACGCGATGGTCCCCATAAGGCATGGTTTATACTGACAACGGTACACAAATACAGTTCCCCCTTTAACCCATTCAGACATTTTTAAAAAAGACCCTCTTTGTCATCATTATAAAAAAGAAAACTCATTCCCAACCCCCCTGAACCTCCCCCCCCCTTGACCCAAAACACAGACTGAGACACAGGAGAGCTTCAACTTCAAGCCATCAACAGTAAAAAGTCCACAGACTGGCTGAGATCACAGGCCTGACAGCGACACAAGGGTGAGAAGAAGGCAGCCAGTGAGGAGGTGGAGAGGGTGGCTGGACAGTGTGGAGGAGGCATCCTTCTGCACCATCATGCCAGTTCCTGTGAGTTAGACAGAAAGTATTTAACAACTCAGTCTTACAAGTATTTCAATGTAACATAAATACTCACAGAACGGACAACTGGCATACAGACTGCTTCCTATGTAGCTGAGGCTGGATAGGAATGAACATATCTGGAGCCTATAGAGAAATATCTGCAGTTTCAAGTATTAACTTTGTGTCAGGTAATCAGATAGTTACAGATTGAAATAAAAACATGGTACCAGTTTTGAACGAACTCATTTAGACATAGTTCTTGTAGGTGTTTGTGTTTAGAAAGCGTTGGAAATCATTTGTTTCTTTCATCAAACTGAAAAAGAAAAGAAAATGAACAGAAAATTTTGTAGACATTTTACAAAATAAGATCATAGAAGTGCTAAACAGAAGGCTTGAAATGAAAGCCAGCCATGCAAATGACAATATTTGTATTCCTACAGCATTCTGTCCAATGACCAATGACAATGTCCAGAAAACTGTCTACGTGACACACAAAGTGTTGTTGTATCACGTGTTTATTTCTATCTTTACAGCAATTCACAGAAATGTTATAAACCTCACAAATTGCCTTGATCTTATCTTTATAACCAGCCAACTAGACATATATAACATTATGAAAGCACATGAACCTCAGTGTTCTGCACTTGAGATACTGTTGACACATTTATGATCAATAAATTATAATAATATGATAAATATCCTAATTGTTATCTCTACGACAGCACAGCCTTGGATGAATAATCGGCCCCAGTCTCTAAAAAAGGGACAACTTTTTCTTAATTCCACTAATTTTGTAGTATTATTATTAATATCATTGGAAAGAGTTAAATGGTAAATGGTTTATACTTATATAGCACCGTTCTGCCTCAGTGGTACTCAAAGCACTTTAGCATGTTTTCTCATTCACTCATTCACACACACTTTCATACACCAGTGGCAACAGAGCTTCTATGCAAGGTGCTGCCTTCAGGTTCAGTGTCTTGCTCAAGGACACTTCAGCATGTGAGGGGAGCGGGGGATCGAACCACCTCACTCTACCATCTGAGCCACGGCCGCCCTGGTATTTAATGGACAGAGAATAACTTTGTTCTTGGTCTATTAATTTCAGACACCAATGAGGGTCATATTGTGGAGAAAAAAATGACGATCTCTTTTAAATCTTTGCTAAAGTTTCAAATCAAGTGACAAACAGGATTGATGAAAGTATCCAAAAATATATTTAATTTATTAGAATGACTAAAACTACACAATCTTCCAGGTCTCTCAAGAAAATTATCTGAAAATATACCTACTATACATACACACACACACACACACATATGTATATGTATATATATTATGTATGTAATACGTATTTATACAGTACCATACAACAGTTTCAGGCACCATCAACCAGTGATAATGCTTTCATAAGTAATGCCATGGACACTTGCTAGTTAAACTCATCAGCCATTTTTAAGTAACTTGGCAGGTCAAGAGGCTCTGGCTATTTGTCAATGAATAAAAATCTGAAGTGTTGAAAAACTTTGCACAGTACTACACATTGCTTCACAATGCCTTTTTTAAAAAATATATATATATTATTTTATTAGGCTTTTTGCCTTTATTAGACAGGACCAGTGTAGACAGAGAGAGAAACGTGGGGAGAAGAGTGGGGGAAGGACAAATGAATCGTGGCCGCTGCGTCGGGGACTACAGCCCCTGTACATGGGTCACTGGCTTATCTGGTTGAGCTACGGGGGCACCCCACAATCACTTTTTTTATATGTATTTTTGGGGTGCTGGATTGGACAGAATGTACAACAGGAATGATGGGGATGCATGTAGGGAATGTTCCTGACCAGACGTAGCTAGGACACAGTGGTTCATGGTTGGTCCCTATGCCACTAGAGTGGCCCTGTGATAGGGGTCATCGCAGGTCCTGTTTACAGATTGCAGTCTTTAAAATTTCAATAATGGAACAACTACTAGCCATCTTTAGAACTTTAGGACAAATGTTTAGACTAGTATGTTAGTGAGAGTGTGTGCGCGCGCGTGTGTGTGTGTGTGTGTGTGTGTGCGTGTTAGTCTGTTAAAGTTTCAGAATCCTCTAGATAATGCTGGCATGAGAAACACATTGTTTGGGTGTGTTGATGCCGGTGTAGAGTCTCGGTCGGACTTCTGGATCCTCAGATTGTGTGTAATTCCTCTAAAGGCTAAAGGTGAATTATTAAGGAAGTATTTCACTCTAAAACTTCATCTAAAACAACTGTGTCAAGTGGAGAAGTCACTGGTGTTGGCTTTCTCACCTGAGTCCCGGGACACGATAATCTCATGTGCCGGCCCGT
Organism: Stegastes partitus; assembly: GCF_000690725.1. Classification (NCBI taxonomy): domain Eukaryota; kingdom Metazoa; phylum Chordata; class Actinopteri; family Pomacentridae; genus Stegastes; species Stegastes partitus. Next base: position 197,527 of record NW_007578608.1, read on the forward strand.
CCCCGCCCTCGCCCCAGGATCGAATCTCCAATACCACGTAACCATTGTCTTTTGGCAGTGGCAGGTTCACTGAAGTCTTCGCCTTGTCGAGAAACTTCAATGCTGCCTGGTCCTCATGTTTGTACAGGACCTGGCACACAGAAGACAGTAGACCTATTGTTTATTGTCTATTACAGTTTATCTATTTTTTAAATATATAAACTAACCACTTTTACAGTTATTATCTTCTATTGATTATGTTTGCCTCATAGATAAACAAGTACAAGGCTTACAACATGATCTTTGATTTTGACACAAAGTCTTTTTATTGTTTCTCATATCTTCCATGGAGAGGAGATTACAGGTATCACGATGTGACCTATGTAAAGCAAGACATCAGCCAAGAACATCAGCACTCAAGCCAAAAGAAGCTAATAACTGGTCCAAGTAAAATTAGGTGTTCTCACAAGGAGGTACCAAGTTAAAAGCTACAGTCTCTGAATAAAAGATAATAGGAAGGTAGAGCATATGAACTATTTACCTTCCTGTGTGAATATAGATTTTTACACAGCCAAGGCCAAGTCCTAGTAATAGAGCTAAAAAATAGGTAGTGTGCAGTCAGGCAAGGCTTGTCTGGTGCTAATTCACTTGTAATTTGTTGCTCCAATTTGCAAAACAGTCAAGTCTCAAAGTGTCAAATCTGTCATGAGTTAATAAAGGAGAAAGCACTTTCAGAGAGTGACATGTGCATAGGAACACAGGAACACAAAGTCACGTTAAAGTCCAGGAACTAGTCGCCATCTGTGTTCCAAGCAGAGGTGAACTACAACAAAAGGGATCCGCTTCTCTTGATGTTTTATGCTATAATGACCCATTGCTGCACCTTTCAGACTGCGGCTCAAGCTTGTGTCGTGGTTGGATTTTTAGGTGACACACAGAGTTGAGCAGCACTTACTTTGTAGCCCAGCACAGCTGACTCATTGTGCATGGCTGTCACATGGTCCCACCTCACCGTTACCAATGAGCCGTGAGTCTTCCATGACACGTTGCCAGGAGGACGATTTGGAGCTAAAATGGAAAAACAGGCATTGAAAAAAAATATTTTAAAACTGATAACATACAAAGAAATAATGGTGATGGACTTGTGTATATGTTAGAGGAAGCTTAACCATTAAACCATTCGCACTTAACGGTTTCATTACAGACGGGCAAAATTAAAAATCCCAAACAGCTATCTTTGAATAACGGCTATTACAGTATTCTGCGGTTTGATATATGGGTACGATTCTGACAGGTCCTGTACATGATGACGTCGCTCCAGGCAGAGGAGTGACTGCTGCTCTGAAATACAGATTGTGGTGTCTAATCCTCTGTTGAATACGTTCACAACCCACTTACTCTCCCTCCTACAGCTGAGAGAGCCAATCCATTTCTGCCCGGAGGAGAGGGGACAAGAGGTCTACAGGGTCATTTAACCTCAGTCAGTTGCTCATAGGGCGCTGTACACAGGACATGCCTGAAGAGGTGACTGCTGGGTGTGTTTTACACCTTTGTTTCAAGCTACAGCAGTTCATGAATGACAAAGCTACTGTAAGTGACAGATGTACAAATGTGGAAGAGTGTTTGAGAGAGTCATCGTAAGTGTAGTCAGTGTTTTAAGCCACTAAAGAAGAAGAGCTATATTTGAGGTTTTGAGTGATTACAGCTTCAATGATGCTCACTCTCAGTTTTGGCACTTTGTATTCCTAACATGCAAACCCTTGTTTACAGCATAGTAAAATCCACCATCTGCTTTCTTTGCTGATTTTATTTTCACACCTGTAGTTCAGTTCTTTAAGGGAAAATAATGATTCCCAGATGACCTGTGGCATGAATTATGATAATTGGAAAAAGGCGACTACAGAAGGCTGTAGGGTTCCAGATTCACTCAATAAGACACATCAGGTGTATCAGGTGACTTCCTGTAAAAGTCATTTCTAGGAGCTACTCTTAGGTAATCACATGATTGTTCATGTTCTACTCAGAGAGAGAACAGCCAATCAGAGATATTACTCTGATGCTGCATCTACCATACTGTGTTATTGTGCAAGACCACAACAGATTTTTAAAGTAAGCTTACATTAAATTCTTAAATCTCTGGAAATAATTTTCTATAGGACATGAAAAACAATCTACTGATTGGTCACGTATATGCTGTAGACAGATGTATACATATATATATAAATAAGGATGAATAAATAGGAAATTGGCTGAAATGAAAACAGAATGCTGCATTAAGACATACTTCTGTTGGTAGAGGAAACCACATAATAAAGAATATTATGCACTGACAATGACAAGTGCTGAAAATAAAGATGCCTCAGCAGTGATTTGAAAACTAAATAAATAGTAGATAGCTCTGATAAAAACAAAAGAAGAAAAAGTTCCTATTAAATGTTTAAATGCAAATATTAAACTAGAACTGCTGTGTTTTTAATTCTACTGCTTCAAATATGTTTTTTATTGTTATTACCATCAGACAGAAAACAGAAGTATGCTCAGCTGTCATTCTGGACTGCAGGAGTCTGCCTGGAGACTGACTGAGACCCTCTTATTTTTAAGTGGTCCTGATAGTTGGATTCAAAATCCATATACAGCATTCACACAAGTTCAAACTGAGGCAAACAAGTTAAATGTAAAAGCACCGTAAAAGACATTTCATATGTGAAAGTGCTGCAGTCATACGTGGTTTTCTTGTGGTGACAGTGGTGCGCGGTGATGGCGGCCCAGTGCCAGCGCTATTGTATGCCAGAACAGCGACGTGGTATCGAGTACTGGGTCGAAGTCCAGACACCCTGGCTGTAGGTTCCAGGCCCGCTGTCCTCACCCGGTCCGCTGCAGCTTCCCGTTCATGCTGCCGCCAGTACCGGATCTGACAACACACATAAAGCCAACAATACACTTACAGACCTGACCTGAATCTCTTCACTGAATGCAGTTTAAAGATGAAGATTCATCAAAACCTACTCATATACACAGAAGCACATACACTGTTTGTCTAATGAGCTTTATCAGTGAAGGAAAATGAAAGTAATTATCTCATCTTTTAATCAGCCAGTCAGGCATGCTGACATAAGCCTTCCCAGCACTAATGAAGTGATACATTTGTTTTGCGTTTCTGATGAATTAGAACCAATAAAACTGATAAAGTGAACTATGGCAGCTTGCAGGACTAAGAACAGCATATATAATGACCACAACTCTAACAATCCGTCAGAGGACTTTGCACAAATAAACTTGTCCGAAACCAAATTACAACTCTATCAATGAGTCCACAGTTCAACTGTACGTCTTTGTCACCCAAAAGAAAAACAAGCAACTGTAGGATCTGATATATGAGACGATGACCTCTGAGAAGCCATCTGTTTTAAGGAAACAAAAATAATGATAATTAAATGTGATCATCTGTGTATTTTTAACAAGATGCTACTGATAGAGAACTTACAGATTTCCATCAAGAGCACCATTGCCTCTTTCAGTTTTACTGGAAGCTATTTTGGAAATTTACAGTCAGTGTTGTTGAACAAACATCCAGGTGTGTATTCGTCACCTCGTATCCTCGGAGGATGCCATTGGCACTGAACTGCTGGACGGGTTCCCATGAAACCTGGATCTCAAAGGCGGACAGTGCCGTGGCATTGATGTTTGAAGGTCCCACTTTTGGTTCTGTGAGGGATTGATCAGATGTCAAAGGTCAGCATATGCGACACAGTTCATGACGTACACGTACATGACGTGTTATTTTAGCATTAGGTACAATCTGAAAGACATGTTCAGTGAACCATCAGTGAAGTCACAAGAGAGCAAAATGTGCTCATTCTCCTGAATGTTGTAGTTGTCCTCTAGTGGTGACAGAAAATACTGCACATGGAGGCACAACTTCATCCATTCATTATCTATACACCCCTTAATCCTCACTAGGGTCACAGGGGGCTGGAGTCCATCCCAGCCGACTCAGGGCGAAGGCAGGGGACACCCTGGACAGGTAACCAGTCTATCACAGGGCTACACTTAGAGACAGACAACCAAGCACACTCACATTCACACCTACAGACAATTTAGAATCACCAATTAACCTCAACATGTCTTTGGACTGTGTAGGAGGAAACCGGAGAACCTGGAGAGAACCCACGCTGCACGGGGAGAACATGCAAACTCCACACAGAAAGATATTCAGACTTTTCATTTCCAATCTTACTGCCAGCTGCAGATGGACTGATAATGTGGACATTTTTCAGAATGACTCACCTGCAGCCGCTAGCCTAAACACTAATTAGCATCCATGTCAGTGCATCTGAGTAATAAGAAACCTTTCTACCTTTGCTTGTCCAGTGTCTCCATTGAGTAAACATTCTGACACATTGCATAGTATGCCTTCTTATATAGTGGGCAATTACTGCTTTTGCTACATTGTTTTTGCCCTTATAGTAAACTCCAACAGAGTTCAAAGTATTTTGTTAAATAATTCAGTAGTAACACTTGCTGATAGACTTTTTGGTCTTAGACATTATCATGTGTTACTTTCCTTACATTCAAGAATTAACAGCATTCAACAGAAGTGGGTCCATCTTCATGTCGTATCTCTAAAATGTCAAATAACTGAAAATGATATCACCTCTCAATAATTGTGTTGAACAGTTTGCCAAAAAGTGGCAGGGGAGTTAATTTGGTGGAAGAAGACCTTGTCAGGTTTCTCTTATCAGCAAAGAAAAGAAATCTGAAGCTACAGTGGGAACAGGCTGACCAACACTGGACAGCCCCACCTAGTATCAGTAAGGTGTTTCTGATGAAGGGTATTTGGTCTGCTCACACAATAAGCTAACACTAAGAAGTTTGGATTTTTAAGTAAATGTTTCCATTTTTCAAAGGTCAGTACAGAAACAGAGTAAAATGCAGACTAACAGAATGCTACATTCATATGCAATTGTTAGTATATTATCGTCTTTTGGGAATTTGCTGCAGACTCAATATTTAGCCATCATTGAAGTGTCCACCACCGCAAACAAATCCTCAACTTGTAGAAAATAGTGATTATTAGGTGTGGCAGTAGTCATCAAGGTGATATTGCAGTGAGAACCTTACAATGGGAGGTGGTTTAGAGGAGACAAAAAAATAAACAGGTGTGAAAAACTGGTTAAACGTCACAGTGACTCACCTTCCTCTGCAGAGTGGACCACAGCAATTTGACTAAATGGACCTTCTCCTCTGCGGTTATAAGCTTTAATCTTCACTTCAAAGGGGCTGTAAGGTGTCAGGCTGTCGTTGTAGTAAACGTAGCGAGATGACTCCACATGGGGAATTCGCACCTCTGTCCACGATGACGTGTCTTTCTTCCTGAATGCCAGGATGTAGCCAAAGCCGTCACCATTCTGGTACTCTCTGGCCATGGGCTGAAAGATGCAGGAGATAATTATGATGGAAACAAAGACAAGCATGCCCAATCCCAATGTTCCGATGCATAACTCCCCATTGTGGGATGTCCAACTGTACTAAATGTTCAGACTCCCTCATACAAACATTGTTGAAAGCGTCATAGACAACATCAGGTTCATGGGAATCATTCTCTGTTTATACCGGCAGCCAAACAGTCGCTGAAATGCTACAGTAGTAAGTGACTGCTTTCTGCACAAAAGTTTTAAATGCTTTTGATATTTAGATTCTCATCCATCAGGGAGGTGTCTGACACGTCCCAAATTCATTCTGGGATTATAGCTGACATCATAGTTGACATAACATAGCAATCACATGACCGCTGAAGTCCACAGAAGACCTGTAGCAGGTTTTTTGAAATGTTTAAAACTAACATGTTTCATGGTTTGAAAATTCGACATGATGATAAATAAAGTGACATTGCTTCAGTAATCTCTAGCTGGATTTCAAAAGACAGAGTTTTAAACTTGTTGAAAAAGGTGTGTGAGGGTTAGAATTATTCATATGAAGCTCTAATGAAAGTGACTCTAGAGTTATATAAGTTATGATGACAGTAGGATGACTTGCATTTATTCATATTGGGAACTAACAACTTGGATACTTGGGCTGTTTTGTTGCATTGATTGTGACAATTCTTTTAAAATTTGTGCAACCACTGCCTTCACAAAAAGTGCAATTACAAATCAATGTAGTGCCACTTTAAGTAAATTAGCAACAGAATATATCTTGTAACATGAGAGACAAGAAGGTCTAAGGAGTTCTGGAACCACTAACACATAACAACTGAGAAGAAAAGATCACATAAATGTGAAGTAAGCAGTAAAAAGTCAAGTTAATTTAAGATTAGATTAGAGAAAATTTGAATACTAAAATTGCTTTTCATTATGTTGCAGTGCAGTATGCTACAATATATGTGTACAATACACTATATACACATAGAGCAGACACACACACATACACAACTCTAAGCTATGAACTCACCGTCCAGGTAACAATGAGCTCATTGCGGTCTCCTCCTCCTCCTCCAAGTCCACTCGGGGCCACTGTGGGAGCTTAGAGAATACACAAACACAATATATACATGTTATACACGATGTTATCCTCAAAGTGGACCAGTACAAATGTAAGTGGAAAAATCCCTAGATGGTGTGAAAATGACTATCTTAGTTTGAGGAGAGAGCACAGTATTTTTTTTTAATGTGTCAGTGTAAAATTCTGTTAAATGTATGCATTAATAGTTGATGCGGATTGCATCTTATTACTTTATAAATCTGATTATTCCAGAGCAAACTGTGTGAAACCTGATAAATGTCCTCAACTGAAGTCACTGTTGGTTGGGTCTAAAGACTTAAAAAATCTGCTGGTGTGGAGTCAGAAACACTGAACAGACCAGACCTCTGCTCATGTCTGCTGCAGGCTAAAGGCCACCTTAGCTGCTACGAGCATGACACACCTTATTCTGCTATGTAACAGGTGTTGGTGGAGCTCAGATGTCAATATAAGCTTGAGTTTTGAAGGAACAATGTGCAAAACAAAATAATTTTATATATTTTTTTATGATTTTGCTGCATCTTTTCTAATCATTCAATTTAAAACGGTCCGGACCTGAGGTACCTCACCTGCTTGCTGTGTGCGGATGATGTGGGAGGGCATGCTGGGCTCTCCGCTGCCCAGGATGTTGCTGGCAATGACCTGGAATTCATAATCCATCCAGGGCATGAGTCCCATCACACGAGCCGACTCTGCGTTTCCTTCGATGTTCACTGGATCTAATGTACAGTGATGATACATGTGCTTATTTACAGGCAATAAACAAAAAAATCTCAGTCAATATCAGGTTATTGGTGTTTTCTAACTAAAGCCAACTTTTCAAATTAGTCTTTTAGTTTGACCAAGTCCTCACAATTTTAAAAAAAAACTGCTGTGGATTCCCAAACCTTGACTCTAGAGTGAACCCTCTGCTACAAACTGAGGACAAGTCAAACATACACCAGTGCACAGTTTAGAATTAGCATTTAACCTACCATGCATGTCTTTGGACTGCGGGAGGAAGATGACTCCACACAGAAAGGCCCTAGATGATCAGCAGGTTCAAACCCTGAACCTTCCCAGAACTCTGCATTTAGTGGACGCCCACTTGAGCCACAGCTGGCACACTGTCCCCACAATATGACTGCATATATCAGTATAGTATGTTTACTGTAACTGAGCAGCGACCCATCAACAGAGGCTATAGTCCTGACACAGCAGCCATGGGTTCATTTGTTGCATGTCCAACCCCCCACTCTTCTCCCTGCTTTCCTGTCTTCCTCTCTCCAATTACCTGTCCAATAAACCCGAAAAAGGCCAAAATAAATAAAAAATAGGTTGGGTGAGTTTTGAAGTGGAACTTATTGCAGGGACATATTTCTGGTAAGTGTCTGGTATGTTTCAGTGACGCACACTTGGATAGAAATGAAAGAGCCCGTGGTGTCAAACATTCACCATACATACCTCACTGAGTTTCAAAAGTGTTCAGTTTTTAATTTGTGAAGATTCTGTGGAGAGTTAGCTTCTTCAACGAGGCATCTAACTGGAAATTTTATTGGTTTACGTAACTCTGTTCAAATTGGAGGCTAGCCTTGCCAGCTAGCTTAATTTAACACTGTTGCATAGTTGATGTAATGGGACTTGATGTTGTTTCTTATCGGTTTCCATGGTTTGATTGGATATCAATGAAATTGATCGAAAAAACGACTCCCTGTTTTTTTTTTTTTTTAACCAGCTTTTAGTCTTCCAAATGACTTGAGGGAGCTACACACCTGTCCTCATCTTTTTCCACTCTGATGAGAGAGCTGATCTGCCCATGATGACGTATTTGCCAATGGGACTGTGGTTATCGTAGCCGCGACTCCATCTGAGCTCCACCGACATCTCAGCTACGTTCTTTACCAGTAAACCTCCAGGAGGTCCTGGGGGGCCTGGACACAATAGAGAAAAGTTACTGTGAAGCAATGACATAATTCATAGCTCTTTGTGTATTTACTAACTGAAGTAGTCGGAGTTAGATCAGCACTCCTTCACCCATGTGACTAAATAATTAATAATTAGCAGTAAGTCCATTTCTGTACAGATGGCTACTCATTACACCAACAGCAGAAGACAGTGGTACAATCTACAATGGCTAGAAGTAACTACATCTATGAAGTTCAAGATTTTGTTATTATAAGACAGAAATGTACTTTTATATATAAAATGTTATAATCAAACTGTACAGTGAAATCATAGAATGTGATCAGATGTGTCTTGATGCCTCTACTTGCACTTAAAATTGTACTTATGGGATTTTCAAGTACTTTTAAAATGTAATATATTGAATTAAAAACTGGTGCAGTGCAACTAAATTTGTAGGATTTCTTCATCACAGTCCACTGGTTTTTGATGGGTTTACGTTGGGACTTTGGGGAGACCAGTCTAGCCTGATTCAATAATTTCTTTACCACCTTTGATTTGTGTTTGAGGTTATTGTCTTGTTGGAACGCCCAACTGCGTCCAACACCCAACTTTCTGGCTGATGAATTCAAGTAATCCTTTTTCTTCATTATTCCATTTAATTTGTGTGAAGCACCAGTTTCAATGGCAGCAAAACAGCCTAACAGCATAATACTACCACCACCATGCTTGACGGTAGGTTTGTTGTTCTTGAGGTTAAAGGCCTCACGCTTTCAGACTTTCCCACTGTAGTGTTTATGGCTGAGTCGAATGAGGGGATAAGATGGATTCTATTTAAATTGACTCAGAGAGGTCACCAGCTGTAGACAATCACACTTATGAGAAGTTAAGAGGCCAAAATTTGATGAACACAGCTTTCTACATCACCAAAGCTGATTCAAGATGCTGTATGTTTTTGACCCAGCAAATTTTGTCATATTTACAGAAGACTAAAAAAAAATCTGTGAGAACCAAAGAACCAAATTGCATGATTATTTTTTGTGATAAAGACATACAATATCTGTTTCAGTGATTCCATCACAGAGTTGTCAGTTGTAGGAGTCATTGGAAACTCAAGACTGGTTATAGATACATGGTCTGTCCAACTGTATGTAAACTTTTGCTGACGACTGTGTCATGTGTCTACAGAACCCATGTTCCTGGCTTCTCTACTATTCCACATAATACACTGATTCCTTCAAGAAACTCTGTAATTGTGAAAATGAATGCAAACTGTAAGTTACATTCTCTCAGAAAAAAGATTGTTGAACCAAACCACCATCAATTCTGACTTGTCTTACCTCGAACCACTAGTTTAGCTGAAGCAGAAGCGCTGTCCACCACAGTCTGAGCAGTGCAGGTGTACATCCCTGCCTGACTCAGCTGAGCATTCACAATTAACAGGTCACCAATGTTTTCCTTCTGAAATGGCAGAGTGAAAGAGACAAAAAGCAAATGAATCAAACACTGTTACTCTAACAGTCAAACCACTAAAAGGAATACAACAATATTGTTTTCTATGAAATGGTTTAGTGCATAAAGGCACTTTAAATAACTTTAATCATAATGAACTTTAAACACAGAGAACAACCACATGCTGCCTCAGACCTTTAGTGCTAAGGTGCAGATTACAGAAGCTAATTTTCAGCAAGACGCACAACCAGCTAATATCGGCTTATCATTAGCATTGTCAAGTATAACGGGGCGAGAACATTAAATGGATAGTTTATTTAGAAACAAATTCCTTCCTGGCCCTATGCTCAGGTAGCGTGAAATGTTTGACTTGCCACTCTGAAATCAACTAACTGAAGTCAAGATAAAATATCTGAGCAATAGTTGGCAATGGTGCCTTGCTTTTAGACCACTTTGCTGTCAGTGCGTCAGGATTTCGTTCTCGTTGGTTCTTCATGCAAATTAGGGTTACCAATGCTGATCATTTAGTCTATTAATTGCTGTTAATAAGTTAACAGAAGAAAAGAATGTTAAGTAACAAGACAGAAGAGGAAGGACATTCATGTCAGAAAATGTATTGTACATTAGCTGTAGCACCTGGTAGCACCACCAGGTGGAGCCTCTTAATGTTCAAAGAGATAAAAAGACTGCAACCACCAGAGGAGGCATTCACTCGGATAATGGGTGAAAATGGAGCATTGTGAGAGTTTAGGGGCCACCATGACAAAGACTTCTGTGGCATTTAATAGCTTCTGGCCAGAGCTGACATAGCTTGAATTAACCTGAATCTTTTATGACAGCAGTCCGACGAGAAAATGGCAAATAAACCAGACTTCTTACGAGACCAAAGTCTGGTGATTGCAGTCAATATTAGCACTTCAGACATAAGGGGCAAGACTAGTGAACATGGCAGCCTTTATCCAGACTGCACTAGGACTTAGAGGGAAATGTAGTGCTGCTCAGTACATGAAGGAACAGATGAAATGAGAAGCTTTTTGTGTTGAAGCTTCTCTCACTGAGCACTACCAGTACCACTAACACACAAGAAGTTATTTCCCAACTTAATTAAATGTACATAAACACTTAGACCAGAGCCATTAAAACCGAACAATATAAGCCTGGTGATATTCTAAACAGACCATTTTTCTATCCCTGACTGATTTTTCGTTCAGGTTGCACAGGTCGTCCAGCTACTCCAGGACAGCACATCCATATGTGCCAGTGCAAGAAGGTGTGCTGTGTCTCCCAACACAGTCTCAGGAGTGTGGAGAAAACAGCAGGAGAGAGACCTTTACTAAAATTAATGTAACGACAAAAGTAATTTGTAAAATTCATCTCTGTGGAAAACTGCTAAATTGAACTCAGAGCTCAGTTTCTAAGTTTGGTGGAAAAAGTAAAAGGCCACAAAAATCCTGTAGTGTTTATTTTGGTTGTTTGATGTCTTGAAGGCTTGATGGAACTAAAACGCAGACAACAGAACCTTGATTATCCTGCATAGAAGTCCCCAAATCACTGATCTGCTATAAGCACACTGCAAAACTCCATGCAGAAAAAAATGGAATTGTTGATCTTCCAGGCCTGAACACAAAGAATTATCCGCACAACCTTCTCTCCATCATGCATCACAGAACTCACCCCTTCCACCCGGTGGTATGGCCCAGCAGAGTTCTCCAAGTCCAGCAGGACCCCATTGAGGGCCCAGGTAAAGGTCAGGTCCATGGTGGGGTCGTGGGAGGCATGGCACTGCAGGGTCACATTCTCTCCCTGATTAATGTCAGCGTTGGAAGGGGCCAATGTGATCTTAGTAGCATCTGCAAGAGTAAACAGTCCAGATGAAAACCAGCAGGGAACTGGTTAAATGTCTTCAGATACAAAGCCAAAATGAACAGCCTAACAGATGCATTTGGAAAATGTGTGTATTTGCATTCTTGTTAGATGAGATCCATACCAGTCTCATGTCTGTGCATTAACAAAACTTGACCTAGAAGACATGATGTCTAATGACTTTTTACTTGCCCTCATTTTAAAACCAGAACATTCAAGTTTGCTCAACGTTGCCATGATTGCCTGTCTCATGTCAAGCTGTAGATTAATACTTTGTTGTATTTTTAGATCACACAGCTTCTGGTGTTTGTTGCTTGTCTTCTCTGTCGTTGTGACTGAGTGTACCTCTGACAGACAGGTGTCCAGTGCTGTTGGCTTTTCCCAGGTAGTTTTCAGCAAAGCAGGTGTATTTCCCTTCATCTGCTCTGCTGATGTTATGGATCCACAAGATGCCGTCTGGAGTTACTGTGACTCTGAGAAGACATGAGTGTGCAGAGGGTCAAGAGCTCCTGCAGCTGGCTGACTACAGTACTGCTATCAAATCAGTGTGAGGATGGAATACAATATAACTGTCAGCTGAGGCAAGCCAATACAACTTTAAAAATTCTGACTTTATGTATAATCAGTGTTGACACATTGTTAACAAAACCTGATCTTTATAGGCATCACAAAAGTAGTGCTTGCGGAAGCACTAATGTGCTTCTCTGTGTTGTTTAGGTGTTCCTGTCATGATGAATGTCAGCTCTCAGATCATGTGCTGTGACATATATGCTAAAAAGCACAATTTCAAGGTAAATATATAACTTGCTATAACCATCATAATTCACAGTTCAAGCTGCGTCCCACTAAACATTAATTCTAATCTCCTCTCGGTGAATGTCACTCCTTCGCTTTATTCACCCACATTCTACTCCAAGCCCACTTCATCGACCTTCAGACGCTGCCGTAAACACCAATTTTAGCTAAATCTAGATAGAAGATAATTCTGTTTATTCACAACTTTTACTGTTCAAGTTATTATTGCTGTGAGTAAGATAATATTTCATTTCTAGCTCCCAGTTGTTGAGATTTTGGGGGTGTGGATATCAGACACTGCTTTACAGTACACAAGGATTCCACATGATCCTAAATGGATGGTACTCAGTCACATTTGGCCTCCTGTGCTCACATGATGGATTCTGTAAAAACATACCATATTCAATTAATGTTCGGAGACCAAACCTATCCCACAGTTTACAGCTCTAAGGCTAGAACCAGGTGGATTTAGCTATATGAGGTAAGTGGCAAAATAATGATGCAATGAGAGGAGCAGCGGAGAGAGAAGGGTAAGACAGCTGGTCATGTGAAAGGCATGTGGGAAAATGAGTACATCCCACTGAAATTGTTGGCTTTTTTTACATATCTAACAAAGCACTTAAAAGAGATAAAGGTGATCTACTTGAAGAACACTTGAACATATTCTTCTATATGGCCTTAGAAGCTGGTATTGCGTAGGTGTTTTGCGTCACTGTCCATCAGTGTCTGACATCAACTTGCTGTTATCACACTTCCATATTATTCCATAACCCTCCATGTCCTCTGTTTAAGCCATTCATTGGTGGACTTGTTAGTGTGCTTAGGAACAATATCCTGTTAAAAGAGCCACAACCAGTTAAACCTCAACTGTTAGACAGATGGCCTCAGATTCTCTTCAAGCACATTTTGATATGATGCAGAATTCACAGTTGAATCAGTGCCTGCAAGCTGCCCAGTCCTTGAGGCAGTGAAGTAACCTCAAACCATATCCACCACATTGATTTACTGCTGGTCTACACTGATGTATAAAAAACTCCCAAATAAATAAAAATAAATAAGAATAAAGAAATTATCTCACGTTCATACACAGTAAATAAACCAAGTTAAGCTCAGTGGTGCAGAGATGGTGGACCAGGGCAAAACTGGGGAGGTTAAGGTTCAGAGTGACTGTCCTGGACCAGGTATCAGCAGACAGAATGAGTCCTGTCTATGACAGGAAACACTGACGCAAATATGGTTTATGTTGGATAAAGTTCATGTTCAAGTTTTTTAAATATATAAAAAGGGACAATTGTTGTGCTGAAAACTTAGCAAATGCAAGACTGCATCTGTCACATTCTGCATTTTTTTGCTTTCTGTATGTTTAACCTAAACTTTTTTTTTCTATTTGACAATCACTATGATGCACACAACGCTGAGGAAGTTTCAGCCTGTTCAGGTAGCAGTGACAGAATCTGATGAAATCAACAGTAATAAATCCTGCGACAAACGCAGAAGCCTGTGGGAAGTGGCTCCTAATCTTATAGCTGTGGAATAAACATCTTTGATTTTTCCAAATCTTTAAAAACTGACATGAGTTAAAAAGGTGATTTGTTTTTATGAGCTGCAAACAAAATCTTACTCAGTTTGTGCAGAATTTGTCTATTCTTATGTAGCTTTTGTTGTTTATTCTTTGAATCTGAAGCAAGAATGGAATAGTGAGATTTCTATTTTTGCATTTGGAGCAAGGTGAGACTGAGGCAGTGAACCCTGTGGACCACAAGCCGCTTCTGGCTCTTTTTTCTTTCTTTTTTTGCTCCCGTCACATTTTTTCTTACCGCCGGCAAATTTTTTACTGCAATATAAAGTCCTGCATGTCTATGGCAACAGCACAACCATGGCTAGAAGGAGAGAGAACTCAAATATATGTATTGTATAGCATGACACAGTTATAATGCCATAGACTGTGAAAAGGAGACAGGAAACGTTGAATTTCATGATTATTTGTTTTACAAAAACTGCTAAAACCTGGAATCAACATTTCTACCATTTTGTGCCCATGTGTAACCAATATGGGAAAAAGATTGTGACTCTACCTGTAAATATTTTTGTGTTTACATTTTTATTTTGTTTCCATACTTCTGTTTCTATTCTACTCTCTGCCTCTGTCTAAACACAACCTCCAGCTTTGCTGAAAAGTCCTTGAACTTTTGTTGCATCACTGTCACGGTCACAGCTGACTTAGTTGTGGCTTCTCTGTTGCACTAAGAAGCACCAATTTTATTTTTATTTTTATAGAGTCTGTTGCAAATGGTTTATATCTTGTACATCTTTTTAAATGAGACATGCAAAATAAAACCCTTTGATGAAGTCGGATATTTTAAGCTTAGATTTGGCCAAGAGCAGAACAGTACTTCCCAGATGAGTAGTTCAAGTACCACTGGAAAGTTGAAAATCTGATTATTCTTTTTGTTCTTACATCTTCTGGCCCTGATAAATGGTGTGATTCTGATCAAAGACTGATTCTGTATGTGAGGGATTTTGTGTTATTTCTCTGCCTTGTTGGATTTCACCTACACTGTACTGCCATATGAACATTTTAATAAGAGCCTCAGTTACTGGATTACCTGCTGCTGTTGGTGAGAAGCTCCGTCCCACGACTCCAGAACAGGCTGGGCTTTGGTGCGGCTCGAGGGCGACACTCAATCATCACTTGCCCTCCTCGAGCGGCTGGGATCAACCTCCGTACTGGGTTCAGCCTGAAATCTGGAGCCTGAACTGGAAGCAGGAGACAGATGAGAGGACAGAGGGAGTCAGAATGCTGGTAATTTAATGTAAGAGAGTGATACACAGTTCAATTATATTACATATACTTCTATCTGCTCTAGTACAAAAACTGTGTGTGCTCTTTGCTCAACATTTAATAGGTTTTTAGCTATAACACTGACTTTTTGGAAGTGGATTAAAAAATACATAAAAATCATCTGTGTGCTGAATATTGTTTTGAATAAAGGACCGTATAAATAGTCCTCCTTTTGTGCCAGCAGCTCATTAAATAAGCAGTGAATCGACATCCTCCTCCTACCTTGGACTCTAAGCTCAGCAGTGGAGTACACGGTACCATGCTTGTTTTCAGCCACACACTGGTACATCCCAGAATCCTCCAGGGCCAGGTTACTGATTTTAAGATGAGCTCCGTTCACCTCCACCCGGTCCTGAAAGTCCGGGGGTAAGCACCGGGGGAGATAGAAAGAGTGATAAGTAAGGAAGAGAGAGAAGGAAGGTTAACAGGATGTACTGTGCTGAAAGCAGTTTGCAGGAATTAACATCCATCCATCCATTTTCTATACACCGCTTAATCCTCATTAGGGTCTTGGGGGGCTGGAGTCTATCCCAGCTGACTCAGGGCGAAGGCAGGGGACACCCTGGACAGGTAACCAGTCTATCACAGGGCTACAGAGAGACAAACAAGCACACTCACATTCACACCGATGGACAATTTAGAATCACCAATTAACCTCATCATGTTTTTGGACCTTGTAGGAGGAAGCCGGAGAACCCAGAGAGAACCCACGCTGCACAAGGAGAACATGCAAACTCCACGCAGAAAGAACTCAGATGCCCTAACCAGGACACAAACCAGGGATCTTCGAGCTGAGGCGAGCCACCATGCAGCCCAGGAACTAACATGTCACAATAAATTCTACCTTAACTTGACTTAATCACTTTTACCTTAACTGCACTACCTTAACCAGTACAGATTCACCTTCCTGTAACACAGCCGACTTCACTGAAGGCATCAAGTGAAATGTACTTTGTGTCACTTTACAAACACAACCAGCGTTGCCTCTGGCAGTGACCAATGTTTAGGTGCTACTGCCACCTGCAGTACGTAGAAGTATGTGGGACATGGTTGTGGAACAGAGTCCAGTAGCCAGTCTACCATGCTGTTCATGTAGATTCAATACATTGCTGACATCATGCCACATGAAACACAAGTTGCCAGTTTAATTTTAACTACAACATTAACCTACATTTTGACATTCTGACATTGTGAGATATAGATGTCTGATGGGAACATTCTCACTGGCTGCTGTAATTTTTAATTTGCCTGTGACAAATGATACATGCAATTGGACTTTTAGTTTGTGTTATCTGCTTGTGGTACCTGTGTGCTAATCGGCTGTCCATTGCGTAGCCAGCGTACGGAGGGTCGTGGTTTTCCAGCAGCCACACAGCTCCAGTGAAGCTCTGAGCTGATCTCCACCTCTGAGTCACTCATCACCTGCAGCCATTCCGGCTGAGCTGAGGGGATGGAGGGCAAACAGGAAGACAAAATAAGACAAATAAAGAGACGTATTAGCAGTACACTGAGGAAGTGAACAACAAGCACTGATGACTAAACATTACTGACAAAATTATGTGCCGTGCTGCAAACAATATTCATTTATAGCTGTATACATAAACAGCTATGTCACCTTGCACATTGATGCGTCCCTGGTATGTGTCACTTCCCTCTGAGTTATAGGCTTCACACTCGTAAATACCCTCGTCATCAAAAGAGAGGTCAGGCAGGGTGAGGGTGGGACCCTCAACAGAGAAACCTGCCTTTGATGGCATCAAACCATCCGCTTTCTTCCATCGCAGTTTTGGGACTGGGCTATAACATGAAAATAAAAAGAGAAAATGAATGGATGGATGGATGGATGGATGGAAGCTGGAGGTAAAGTCAGAAGATGTGGCACAGCAGTCTCAAAATCAGGCAGAAGGGGATAATCACTGTTTTAAAAGTTTGAGAGGAAGACAAATAAGTACAAGAAGAAAAAAAACATCTATTTCAAGTGTTTCTAAAGATGAACATCTTTGCAGCCAAAAACAACTTTTAAACAGATTAAGCAATGATTTGTGAAACTTACTTTCCATAAGCAAAGCACTCTAACTGGGCAGTGTGTCCAGCTAGGGCATAGGTCTCTGCTGGAAAGCGCACTTTAATGCTCGGAGCAGACTTCCTGGGATTGGCTGGAAAAAAAAATAGAACTGTAAATATTGCTTCCCAGTTTATATATATATAAAACACACACACACACACACACACACACGCACGCACATATGTATACTATTGCTCACAAAGTTGGAATTAAATTATTTTTTTAACCTCTTCTCATGACATGATTGCGACAATTGTGCAATATATTCTTGATAGATAAAGCGTATATCCTCTCAAAACTTTATTGATATCACAATATACATACAATACATATGACAGCAAAAATTACACCACAAGTAACTTTTGCAAACTGTGTACTCCGGCTTAAACTAAATTGGGGGGTATTGAACAATAATTTTAAGGGTTTTGTTTCAATTTTTCAACCTTGGTCGTATAACAGGAAACACATATTCACAGTTGGCAGGACGTCCCACTCTTTGGTCAGATCCCAAAGTCAGAATTGGTTTCATCTGGTAACTGGGACTCAGTATGTAATTATTGAACCTGGTCAAAAGTGATTACTGACGTGTATAAACAGAAATAAAAAGAGGAATGTGTCTGAAAACAAAAATTTGTCCAACTTTATGGGCAACAGTGTATATACTGTATATATAAATATCTAGTGCCATGAAAAGTCTCTCTCACATTCTTATTTTCCTTTGCATATTTTCCCCATTATAATGTCTAAGACCATCAAACAAATGTAAATATCAGACAAAGATAGTCCAAGTAAACACAAAATGCAGTTTTTAAATGACGATTTTATTTATAAAGGAAAATCTTTTGTCAGACACGTTCTGTTTAAGTGATTGAACAGGTCTGGAGGTCATCAGGCTGGGGTGTGGTCAGTGAAATTGAACTCAGCTTTCCAAAAAATGGGATTAGCCACAGTTAATTCATGATTTAACAAAGGGAGGCAATTACTTTTTCACACAGGGTCAGGTAGGATTGGATAACTTTTTCCCTTAAAACATTAAATCACCATTTAAAAACTGCATTTTGTGTTTACCTTGTTTATCTTTTTCTAATATTTAAATTTGTTTGATGGTCTTAAACATCAAAGTGGGGGAAACATAAAAAAAAAAAAAAGAATTTGAGAAGGGGACAAATACTTTCTCACGGCCCTGTGGTGCTGGTGTAAATGGCTCATACCATCTGGAAGCACAGTGAGCTGGTTGGCCTTGCTGAAGGTGCTCTTGGTGCTGATGTCCATGTTGATGGTGGTGAAGCAGAAATAGTTTCCAGTGTCATTTGGCTCTGCTTTGGCCACATACAAGTTCCCGGTGACCTGTGACACAAACCAGCGCCCATCATCCTTCCTGATGAAGTTTGGAAACTCGTTGATCAACCAGCGGTAGGACAGAGCTGGAGAGGAGAAAGGCCAGTGCATATCACGTTAATACCTGCTAGCTTGGGTTGAACATAATGTCATCCTGTAAGTTCTCAGAATTCAGTTTCACTTTTATTCTAGTTGTCTAAAATAATATAAACTAGTCTATACCTTATCAGGTTTTCCACAATAAAATTCTGAAGTAGAGGGGATACCTGGGTAATGTGGAGGGGGCTGGCAGGCCAGGAAAGTTCCTACACCCTCATATGCTGTCTGAGGACTCCTGGTGTCGGGAGGGAAGTCATGAAGGTCTGGAGGAACATGTGAATGCAAAAAATGAGAGGGAAATGTGAAGAAAGTGAT
Source organism: Stegastes partitus (assembly GCF_000690725.1). Taxonomy (NCBI): domain Eukaryota; kingdom Metazoa; phylum Chordata; class Actinopteri; family Pomacentridae; genus Stegastes; species Stegastes partitus. The sequence continues at coordinate 216,675 of NW_007578608.1, forward strand.
GACTACCACATGAAGATAGTAAAAGAGAGAAAATCTAATTGTCTACCAGTGAAAATGCTGCCACACTGACCCACACAAGCAGCTTAAAAAGGGCAAATAGTTGAGAGATCTTTTTTCACTCACAGCCAAATTTGAGATTAGCTGCTCTGCTGATGATGGTGCCACAGCGGTTGATGGCCAGACATTGGTACGAGCCTGTGTCTCGAGCAGACTCAGGGTTGCTGATCACCAGCGTGCCGGCCACCAGGGTGTACCGATCCGAACCCAGTGGGACCTCAGTGCCGTTCAAAAGCCACCTGCAAGACAATAGGCAGGGCAAAGTGATGCAACTCTCACAAGGTATTCACAGTGTTGAGATTAGACTATCTTTTTTTTTTTTTTCATTATTATTTATTTTTCAAAGAAATAATAGTAATTTAAAAAATAAATGTGAACTGACTGCTTAATCGGAATCATTTGTTTGAATGTGTTGTCATTATTTGTCTCATGTAACTTCAGTTCTATTGTAAAACACAAAGTGCTATACGAATAAAGTTAATACTATTATTTTTATTATAAGTCTCCCACGGTGGTTTGCTCAAAGCGTCAGCATGTGATAATAGCCACAGAGAGCAAATGCTGTTAAGAGTGTTCCAGCAACTGTAGTGAGCCACAGCTCAGAGTGAAGCATAGCAGCTGTCTGCCATGTAAGAGACATGAAGCTCCTGTTCACGCAGTGTTTTGGTGCATTTCTCAGCTCATAGAGGCAGCACATAACAGAGGTGAGTACACCCCATACCACATAAGTGTCAAATGAGTCACAATTCTGTCTTCTAAATTGAACAGAAGAGAATTATACTTATGCAAAATGAAAATCTAAGTTTATATTGAAAATATTGGCTGCACATTGGGAACTAAATTAAACAAAAGTCAGTGCAGTACACAGTCATTACTGAGATTCATTTTTAAAAAAAATTTTTTTAAATGATTTTTCAATACTCTCTATGTCCACCTCTATTTTTAATGACATATTTAATCCCCCTCAGCATGGAGGATACCAAAGTTATGAAGAGATGTTCTGTCACTCTTTAGGGACTATTTTTTCTGTGACCCTTTGCTAGAGGGGCTGTGTTGCTCTATCTTTCTCTTTAAAATAACCCAAAGGTGTTCATTTGGGTTACAGTCAGACAACAAACTTAGCCAGGTCACAGTTTTCACTTTTTCTCCTTTAGGACTTGGTGTCATTTTGGCACTGTGCATTGGATGGCTGTCCTGCTGGAATATTCCTCTTCTTCCAGCTTTTTTACAGACAGGGAGTCATCTTGTCAGCTGATATTTTGGTTTATCCTCAGTCATCAACCCAACACGTTTTGTGCTGAAGTATCCCCTTATCGTCTCATTCCAACCTCTGTGCTTCAGTGTCGGGACTATGCATCCCAGCAGCAAGAACCAAGCCAGGACTACCAAACATGCAAACTTGGATGCCGTCAATAGAAATGATGTTCATCTGAGTTGTAACAGAAACTCTGATTCATATTAATACCCGTAAGCACTTACCTGTCTGTTTTTCAAAGGTTAATAGTTGCACAATGTAGCCATTAGGATGGAATGTTAGGTTTAGGTTGAAAATGGGAAAAGGAGATCAACATCTTTTATAGTGCAAGTTAAAGACTGCTGTCCTTAGTTGTTTAAACATCATATTTGGTAATCAAGTGGCTATAGTAGGACAGTCCTCTCTGAGTTTGAGCCTTCCTTGACCATGGATGAGAAGGTGATTGATTTCTTAGGTAATTGTAGAGGAACTCTTGAACTTGCTTAACTCCCAAAGTTCCCAAATGAGACTTTCATTTTTTTAATTTTGCTCTCTGTGACTTCAACATTGTTTAGGAACCAGGTCAATTTGTCTGAGAGAAACAGTGCATGTGTGTTTCCTACCTGTAGGAAGCAGCTGGGTTGGCTCTGGCCTGACAGCTGAGGGTCACCTTGCCTTCTGTCATGCCCTCTGGATAAATTAAGCTGCTTGGCTGTTCTTCAAACACTGGCCCGCTGTCGTGTCCTGACACACACACATCTCCACCTGGAAAAACACATTTTAAAGGGAAAATGTTACAGACATTCCCAGCTATACAATCTCAGTCTCTCAGTTCATCTCTTCACTGAAACAGATTGATGTAGTTTTTTAATGCTCTCCCAAATGAGCCCATTCTGTTCTGATTGGCCAAATTGACGGTAGTTTTTGTTGTTGTTGTTTACTTGTTTGTATCAAAATGTCAACTACTCAAATACACCTATACATAATCAAACCCAAATCTGAATAATAATAATCATATGAATGGACATATTTTGTTAGCATTTCTTTAGCCTAATTACAGAAGCACTCTAGCTGCTGGAGAACAAACTCCACTGGTTTGTTCACACCGGATAAGCAATGTTGTTCCAGCCTAATGAGACATGATGTTCCAAAGAGCTTCATGACATGTTAGAAATGTTTATATTCCATAAATGTTAAATGGGGTTGAAGTCAGGCGGCTGTGAAAAAAAAGCTCAGGACAGTCACCACTTGCTGGTCTTCTTTTGTTTTTAAAGTTATTTTTCTGGCCTTTATTTGAAAGGACAGTAGAGAGAGAGACAGGAAAGAAGAATGAAGGAGGGACCTGCAGCAAATGGCCATGGGCTGGATTCAAACCCACAACCGCTGTGTTGGAGACTATAGGCCCAGTACATGGGTCACCAGCTCAACCGGTTGAGCTATAGCAGTGGCCCTTGCTGGTCTTCTTTAGTGTTTAAGTCAAAGCTTTGAGGCATATTTGGGCTCATGATCCCGCTGCAGTATGAATCCTCCTCCACAAAGCTGCAGACCAGAGGGTGGAACATGCCTCTGGAGAAGGGAGTGCTAGTTCTCATTGATTGGTTTATATTGTAGCAAAAATCATGTGACTGTGGTTAAAAAATACCCCATGAGCATATGGGATAAGGTCTACTTTAGTTACAATAATTAATTATGGATTATTGATTGATAATGCTGCCAAATAACTGTTTAGAAAAATGCTGAATTTGCATCCCTTGACAAGACTTTTGCTGATTGCAGTCTGGTGTTCTTTATTTAGTAAATTATGCATGGCAAAGTTGCTTTTCTATTTCCCAGTTATGTCCTGGTGTTCTGGCGGTGTAGTCTCTTTTGGTCTGACACTGATCCACTCTAGAGTTTCATACACTGACCCCTAGAAGCCCTCAGTTCAGCAATGACTTGACGAGAAAACCCCTCTTTGCTCTGAAAAAACAATGGGCTTGCTGACACTTTCATTAAGTTCTGCTGCTAGGTTTCCCATTATCTCAATGCTTCTTGTAAGTAACATTAAGGCCATTCCAGGACAAGGGAGCAAAATAGGAGAAAGGCCACTCCACCAAGTTCAGAGCAAATCGTGGGTACTCGGTATAGCAGCCAGACCAGCAAAAAATGAGAACAGAGGCTGGTAAGTGATAGAAAATCACACAAATAAGACAAGAGTTTACACACTATTCCTTGAAATCAAAATATTTCAGTGTTGCTGTCTTCTCAGGCTTAATGAGGGCCAACAAACCAGAAGTACACCACTGTGTGCCCTAGACACTGAGATGGATATAAAATGTAGTGAAATGTGAAAATCTAGGCAGCAACAAAAAGCTGCAGGGAGTTAGTGACTCTGGCCTTAGCCCAGGCAGTGCTCCTTTCACTGAGTAGGTTAGATAGTTCCACCATGAACCAAGGATTGTCCACCTGAGTGTTTTTATAGGAGCATGGTTATTGCAAATGGACATGAAAGGGTTCCAAAAATATTCCCATGTACACTCACCATCTCATATTTAAGTGGCTCTCCCAATACCACTACTGTGCAGATCATGATCAGAAATGCCAGTTCCTCAAATCACTTAAAACACCTTTTAAAAACCCATCAATGTTTCAGCACAGGTAAGTTTGATTTTCTTACACAGTAAATAGCACAATGATCACTGATATCATTACAAAATGCTGCTGTTGAGGTGTATTTGTTGCTCATTAGAATGAGATCTAATCATGTAGATTTGCTTTCACATTTTAGATGAATTCCTTCATGCCTGTGAACGCAGATGCAAGTCAATTCAAATTTAGATTGCATGAGAATTAGTTCATTGTCATTAAGACAGGGTGAGACATTAGACAGGAAGGAGTGAGCTTCTTTTGTGGTTCATAGCAGCCAACAAATCTGCACAATCTGAAATACCAGCATTTCGTTGCCTCATTTTTCAGCATACTGTTATTAATATCTAATGAAATGGCTTTTAGCATCAACGTTATGAGCCAAGCTTGTCTGACACCATCAGTGACATAAGCAGATGGTGATGATACAGCTGCAACTCTATATGGACGTTTCTCAAACTTAACTCTGTGCTCCCTCAGCACTGACTTCAGTCAGGAGACAAACAACGTTCTTCAATTAGTCTGTAGAAGAGGACTAATCCACAAACACCCTTCAGTGGCCCAGATACAAGAAACAGTCTGCAGGAACTATTAATTCAACCAACAGCAACAGCTTCCTTTTCAGACAAATATAATTTCCTTACCCCGCGGGGAAAATTCCTTTATTCATTGTTAGGTTCCCCTGTATAGTTGGGTCCTGGTAACTTGATTCCATTATCCCCAAACTTCAGCTTTGCAAAATACAAACTGATGACTAATTCTGGAAAGATATCCTTGTTTAAATGGACCAAAAAGTCAATGTAATATCAGCATGTTTTCTGAAGCATTGCAAATTGATTCATATATATGTGTGTGTGTGTGTGTGTGTGTCTATATATGAAGAGTTCATTTGCAAAAACAGATAACTCAATCTTCACAAACCTTCAGAAAACCAACTTTTCTTTCGTCGACCTGAGACAATATCAATCAAACTTAAATCATCTCTATTTTTATCATGTCATTTCTACTGAGTCAAATCCACTCAACTTCAGTTTGATTGATATTATCTCAAGCAAACAACAACAAAACTAAAAGTTTTCTGAAAATCTACAAATATGAAGTTACCTGTTTTTGCAAATGAACTCTTCAGATATAAATATAATGATAGAAAACTATGGTCAAGCAGAAATTCTTCTAAACCTCTGATGATCAGAGATGAAATAACCCATAAGCCATGTACAACTGTAATTCCAGTAATTTAGTAACAAGTAATGTAGTCAATTTCCTTGTCAAATGAAACAACAGAATCACTGAACATCTAAATGGGACTGATGGTCACTGCTGTTGACTTGCATCATATGTTTATTACTGCAAACTAGGCCTGGACGATAAAACTCCAATGATGTGTATCCATCAATAGTCATTTTCTAAAATAATATAAGAACATTTTTAATGGAGTGTTTGCTAACTTCACTTTGTTAATGCAACCAAACCTGTCTTTGAAACTGCATCACAGACCAAGCTCCCTCCCTGCCTCAAAAACAAACAACGATATCCCTGATAACAAGCAGCCAGTCACTCAACAGGTTGTTGTTCAGTTGCACTGTCAGTGTGCAATACCATAAAAGAAGCAGAATGAGAAAATGATTGCAGACAGAGAGGAAAGTCTGCTCGCTAGTGCAGCAGTTTTTACTGTTTGTTTTGAAGCCTTTAACATGTAAAACAATCAGTGTGTAGAAACATCCAACAGAAGTTACATACAGACTCTCATATAGGTGAAGAGGTGCCGTTTGACTGTTTAGCTCTTAGTTTATCTGTAACTAACCTCTAACCAACCTTAGGCTTTTATTTCATATATATTGTCTGTATATAGACTGTGACTGTGTCCACAGTGCTCTGAAACTACTTTCACCACAACGTTAGCGTCTGTCCAGTGAATTGTTCTGTTGGTTTTGCTGTAAATAATGACTGTTGGAGAGTGCTGCTCAAGAATCTCCATTTACATACAGCACATATGAGAAAATAAAACTATCTTAACAATGTTCTTCATTTCTTTCTTTCACTTTTTTTTTTTAAAGACAATCAAAAGTATCAATAACAGTATTGTTAAAGTATCATCTGTATCAGTAAGAATAATAAACTGAGCAACAGCATCTCACATGGGAATACAACAAACTTATCTTTTCACCTTAACTGCTTCTATCCCTTGGAGTCACAACAACAATATGACAAATTTGACAAACAGTACATGGACATACCACTAGCATGCTGCATTGCTACCACTGAAACGTTCCTGTTATAGCTTTTACTTATATTGTTCAGTTGCAACTGATTAATTGGGCAAAGTGGTTAAAAAGAAAAACATTTTTGTTACAGCTTGGCCTAAAAACTGTAGCAAAACAAACAGGGAGACAACAACTGTGTGGTGACTAAAAAGATTTATGTGAACCAAAACCAATCAAAAGATGCATAAAAACAACCGAACCAAACCCAAAAACCACGCTGCTGGTGTTCCTGGAGACAGGCGGCTCCTGCCAGAAAGAGCTCCTGTTAGAGCAGCAGAGAGACTGACAGTGAAGGAGGCCTTCTGTAGCTGAGCCTCTGGGCCCAGTGTGGCTCCATCAGCCGGCGACCCTCCAGCCTCACTCAGGACAATACGAATGAACACGTACAGACTACAGCAGACAAACAGTTGGTCTGCAGGTTTAACCTCCTTCTTCCTGTTTTCCTGATCACACTTGTCTTACTTGATTGATATTACTAAAACAATAATAGTTTGCAAATTTTACTAGTTCAAGTTCTTTATAAATAATCACTTTGATTTCCTCACTAAAAAACAAAGTAATGAAAACTCAAAAAGTTGAAATTAATAGATTTTTGAAAAAATAAGGAAAAAGTTTGAACTACCTCAACTATTCAATTACTTTAAGCATTTAATGCAGCTTTAAGTGAAACAACTGAATACTATCATGACATTTACATTTAGAACTTGTTTTTCCTTTTCATCCTTTTCTTTTATCTTCCTACTAAAGCTTCCTACTTCCTACCTTTTTTTTTTTTTCCCCAAACACCCACAGGTGGCTGGAGACTTCCCATCCCTAATCTGCTTGTCTTTAAACTTCCCTCGGCTCAGTCTTATCTGTAATATCTTATCAAATATCAGCAAACAGAAAAGACAGAAATCTGAATAAGGAAAATTAAGAGTTCACACTGAAATACACAGAACATGGGGCACTATGAGGGGAACAGGATTAGAGCAGATACTGTAGCAGATAACATTTGTAAATTAATATCAGTGATACTATATTTTGAAAAACAATCCATGTATGACTGATTTGCTTTAGAATTTTGACCATCAAGTTAGTCACATTTGAGTAGACACTGTCCTTATTATTTTCATAATCTACTACTACTCTGCTATGCAATATGACTTCTGTCGATTCTTTGAAATGATTCAAAAATGACTCAACACTCAATATTCACACTTTCTCTTATAAATGATCTAAAACAAATACTTTAGAAAGACCATATTAAAAATGCAGGCCCCAAAGTAAAACCTAAGTGTGAGTAAAACGTAAGTGTGAGGGCTATGAAGTATTTGTGGTATTTTTGGTTTTTCTCTGTCTTGGTGTTTTGGTGGGCGTGCCTCTCTTTACCCTGCAGGCTGGGCGGAGCCAATCGGAGAAGGACGCTCTCGCGCTGGCCGCTGTGGATCATCAGCTCATCAGCTGGTCCTCCCTTCAAATACGCACAGGACTCCAGCGCCAGATGATTGTGATACATCCCCAGTGGTACAGTCAGGCTGCTTAGCTGCTACACTTCGCTGAGCATTTTTAGCTAAGTTTGTGGTTTTGAGTTTTCGAGCTTATTGTGTGTATCTCTGCTTATCTCCAGCATCACTCCTCGGCTCCAGCACTCAGCGCTCCACCCGGCACGTCAGCCTTTCACCCACGAACCTACACGACGGGAACCCACGATCACGAGCACCTTCACGAGACGGATCATCTTTTGAGCACCTCCAGCAGGAAAACCTCCACGGGAAAGACCACTCACGAGCACCGTCCCCTGAGCACCGGACTTCCTCGCACCACTCTCGGTATCCTCCTCCAGGGCTCCCTCCCAGCACAACCTTGGCAGAATCCTCCTTTACGGACCTCGGCACAGACGACCCCCTTCCTACACCCCCCACGACTGGCATCCCTGCACCAGATCCCTTCACCTGGTTTCCACCATCCCCCTTCTTTGTTAATAAAACCTGTTTCCTTTAACCTCTCTTCTCCTGCCTCCCTTTTCGTTTGGGTCCGCCCGCACAGCAACAGAGCTCGGGCCGTCACAGTGAGTGCAACACAAGGGAACACACCCCGATTAGTGAAACTAAACTAAGTGCACTGTCTGTCTGCATCACTGCATCACATTGAAAAGAAGAGTGATTGAAAAATATGACTGTGAGACTTCGCCATGATGGGAAAGATTAAAGGATGATCGGTGACCATCTAAAAAGCAGTTAAAACATAGCTGCAGCAGTAATCAGGAAGCATTGGATGAGCCAAGATCTACTAATCAGGACTGCAGTCCTCCTAAAATGAGACGATGGATCACGCAGTACTTCCACAATCAAGCTCTGAATAACAGACAGGAAAGTGCTTTGGACTTGGCACTGGGCTTATCGATGGAAATCAGTTCAACATTCTGAGACAACTCAGACAGTGTGAAGGATATTACACAACATCAACCTCCATGGATGGTGTCCATGAAAAAAAAAACCTTGGTTGCTTTTCAGTACAGAACTGCAAGATACAACTTTTGGAAACAACATGAAAAAAACAGTCTGATGAATACTAGGAGCAAATTCTTCAGTCAGATGATACCAAGATACATTTGTTAAGCTCAGAAGGGTTTTTGGATGTATGGTGTAAACCAGGCTAACTGTACCACAATGAATGTGTGTGAATGAATGAGTGTGATGATCTGGGGCTGTATGAGTGTTGGGGAAATGACATTTATAGACACACCATGAATGCCTGTGAATATACCAGAACACTGACTGACAGGAAGGCTCTCAGTCTGATGAAGCTTGGCAGATGAGAAGATTTTGGCAGTGTACTTTGGCTCATTGTCCAGCATGAAAGCGATCCATAGTACACTCCCAAAATCCCACCAGAGTTTCTAAATAAGACAAAAGGGAGCACTATGACCTGGCCAAGTATGCCTTCTGGCAAACGACAGCTGAAGAAAATCTCTCAAAAATGACAGAAAATCTCTCCAGAAATGTATACAACACTGATATCCTCAATTCTAAGGAGGTTTGAGTCCATCATCAAAAAAAGGTAGACACAGGAAGTAGAGAAAAAAAAAGATTTGAAATTGAGTAATGATTTTGCTGCACTAAGTTCCTACTTCGGGGCCTGTACTTTGAATATATGAAATCCAAACTAAAGAAAACACTCTACTGTTTACTAAGAAGTAATGCAATCCCTGTAAGGTGACCCAATTTTGAATAATTTGACTTTTAAGTGACATTGCACAGGGCCTTCTGCTCTTCAGTTGCATACAGTAAAGGGGAAACAATCCTCGATAAATATTGATATTCTGAGCAGAGTTGGAGTTTAGTTTCCCATTAGCCCGAGCTCAGACATGTGTAATACCAGCAGGACAGAGAGAGAGGAACATGGCGGGAGCCGTTTGGCTTCAGATACAAGAGAGTTGAAATTGGATTTTATTATGGACATGGCAAACCACATCCTTAAACCTAAACACTGATTTAACAGTCAGTCTAAACACATCCAGGTGTTAAAGTGCAACTTACCCACAGCCTCCTTCAGGGTCACTGAGCTGAGGACCAGCAGACACAGCAGGAGCCCCATCATCTGGATCTGCAGCTGGATCACTAACAGGTCTGGAGCAGGAGGGAAACCTGCCAGTGCAGAAAAGAGAAGGATTGCTTTCGTGAGAACTCCACTGGGAGGAATCCTAATTACTGGTTCAAATTAATTAATAACATCTGTAAACTAAAATAGAATACATTGCCACAGACAATAATTAACTTGTACACTAAAACTGTACATCATTGCAGTACTCTCCAAAAAAACATTTGGAACGTTTTAAACCAAACCTGTACCTAAGAAACAGGAGCAAACAGGATCGAGAAAAAGTACAAATGGATTTTATCCCAAGCAATGTGTAGAACTACCTTTGAGTCTGTGGCACAGTCCTTCCAGAAGAGGTATGCTCTATGCAGTACCAGAAAGGACATTTATTAATGTAAGTCTAGAACATAGTTTTTATCTAACATTTACAACGGCATTGCCCCTTTAAGAAAATATAAACTAAAGATTTCCCAAATTAATTCAAGAAAAAGTCCCAAAATAAATGAGACAACCACTCCCTTCATTTCAAATTTCATCACATTCTTAGAAAATATAATATGTATGACTTATGTTGTAAACGGGGGCTGGAAGTAGAACATTTATTTAAACTGAATAGAATTACATATGATCAAGTACAGAGCAACACCACTGGTTGAAGAGGTGATGCCCCATCCTCACAGACCTGTTTAACCTCTGATCCTCTATGAGACTGAAGTGAACAAAGAAATAATAATAAAAAAACACAAATATTCATTCCGCTCATGGCTGCAGCTGGGGATCATTTGGTTTGCTCATTCCCTTTAGCAAATCAGAACATTTTTCTATCACAGAAATCCAATGTTCTCTCTCAACACAAATGACTCTTAAGGTTCCAGGTGGACACGAGGATCAACAGATCACTGTGTAGTAACCCAGGGCTCCAACCGAGAGGGTCCAAGTTACACTCAGTCTATTTGGGTGCAGCTCTTTAATAAGTCTTGTGTTTGTGTGCCAGTACATCAAATGTTCCAGTGGAGCCAAGTGTACTTAATGGGACTTCTCACGAGTGTAGCACTACAGTAGCAGACAGTCCACATTGATTCTTAGGACCACTGCTGCTACTGTTGCCTTGTTATTTTGCTGCATAGAGTGCTTATGTCTGGACCTGTTTGCTGAACCACAACTTAGATCAGTTATTGTTATTCTTGCAGGTTCTTGTCTTTAGCGTGCATGAACTGAGTTTTATGCAGACCAAAATGAAACTTGTCTGTTGTCAGTTTGGTGCCTGTACTCTGTCAAACTCAATTTATGAGGTAAAAGAATCAACACTCCGTGACACCCCTGTCAAACAGTGACACTCTTTTAGTTTAACTGAATGGCATATGAATATTTTTATAATTTCATTTTCTTAATTAAACAAATGTGCATCATGTCAGTAGTTCAGGTTTTTCAGTTGGTTGACTTTCAGTAGGTGTCTGTTGTTTCAGTGTCTCAGATTCATACAGTGTCCAATAGAAGTGAGTACATCCCTGTGCAATCAGTTCTTTTTTTCAATTCAATTCCATTTCATTGGTATAGCACAGTTTACAACATACAGCGCCCTCCATAATTATTGGCACCCCTGGTTAAGATGTGTTCTCTAGCTTCTAGTAAATTCAGTTAAATAATATAGGACCACACTGAAAAAAGAGGAAAATTCAACCTTTAATTCAAGTGCATTTATTCAGTGTGAAAAAAAATCTCACATTAAAAAATAATACATCAAACCATGTGTGCCACAATTATCAGCACCCTTGATGCTAATACTTGTACAACCTCCTTTTGCCAACAATTCATTTAAATTGAGTTGAAGGTCACATTTTTCTACAATTTTCAGTGTGAGAGTACGCTTCTGCAATAAAATATTGATATTTATTTTAAGGCTTTTAACACATCTTAACCTGTAATTAAACCAATAATTATGGAGGGCGCTGCATGTCATCACATAGCGCTTAACGTGGTAAGGTTGTTCTACTGGACTTCTCATTGCTTATTTTGGGATTTTTTATATTATGTAAGTGCTAACCAACTGCACCACCCTGCAGCCCAAATGGAATCAGCCGTGAGCCAGGTTCAAACACACGACCTCCACATCGGGACTGTTGCCTGATACCAACTCAACCTAGTGAGCTATTGCGGCACTCAATGAAATCAGAGTTTATTTGTTTTTTTACTTATTTACATAAATCTGGTTGCGGAATCCCAAAAGTCAATGCTCAGTGTTCAGATGTTCACTACAAATAATGCTGCGACACAATACTGTCAGAAAAGACACAGCAATCAGTCACCAAATCAAAACTACTGACAGGTAGACAGAATTACATTTAGCATCTCATTACAATACAGTGCTCTGCTGTGAAGCTGCATGACTCTGAAAAAATAAATAAATAAATCTCCAATATTTTGTGATATGAAAAATACAGGAATTTTCACCAGGTGCCTTGAATTAATCTACTCGGAACGTAGAAAACGTTCTAGAATTAGGTTGTTTCATGTAGTCTATTTCCTGCTCTGTAGTTGTTGTTTTTTTATGTACCTCCCCACTTTTTAAACTCAAGTCTTAATGGCTCCTTCAGGATATCAGTATCTGGATCTCCCAACTCGTCAGTCAGAACTGATGAAGCCTCTTGGATGAGAGGTGAAACATCTTCAAGAAACTCAAGCAAGTCCAGTTGTTACGATCAAACTACGAAAATGACCATGACCTGGATGACTGAGAATCTTCACAGCCATCCATCCATCCATTATCTATACACCGCTTAATCCTCACTGGGGTCGCGGGGGGGCTGGAGCCTATTCCAGCCGACTTAGGGCGATCTTCACAGACAGACAACACTTTCAAAAATAAACAATAAAAGAAAATAATAAAAAAGAATTTAAACCCCATTTTACTAACACATAGCAGCAATATGTCTGGAAGCTGAGATAATTCTAGTTTAGCCTGTCCCATTTATGTTGCTATTGTGGCTCTATGGTTCATGCTAACCTTATACTTGCAACCTCTGTTGTAGTCTGACTCCCCAGTTTTTGGCTGCAGTTATAAATATGTCACGATGCCACTACAGAACAGAATGTCTGAGCAAGACGACCTCCACTGTAGAGATTTGGGTCAAAATCTCAGGGCACCTTTTGATATGCAGTTAGTCAGCATCCATGAATAATATGAAGATATACAACACTGTCCAATATCATTATTCTGTCTAGACCTGGCCCATGGTATAGGCATTATAGGTGAATGTCAGGGGTGCTGCCCATCCAAATGGGTGACTTCAAATGAGGGAAGACAAAAAAATAAATAAAAAATCACTTTTGCTATTTTTCATTAATACTATTTAAATGCTGTTATTTTGAAACTATTACAAAAAACCCACAACAACATAACTTCTACCAAACATTTACAGTCTAAACTCCGAAACACATCAGTGGGTTTGAAAGGAATGTTTTCTTTTTTAAAAGGTTGCCATAACTATACCATCCTTCAGATCGAGAGAGTGTGTTTTTCACAGCCCATGAATCCATCATGTGTGATGTACAGTTCAGTCAGGGAATATATAACAAAAAACACTTTTTGGAGACAACAGGAGACGCTGGGAGGAGAATGAAACCTACTTGAATCAAAAAATAAATGCAACTTCAACAGAGACGATGACTGATTTCAGTGTCAGCACATAGCAGCAGTTGGACTGGGTAACCTCCCACAGTGTATCGCTCTCATTTTTAGTCATTTGAAAGTAGCTGCCATCGCACGTCATCTCCTTTCTCCTATGATTTTGTACTTTGAAGTCGAGGCTGCTGAAGGGCACTCGAAGGCAGCAGTAGAACAAGTCAAAATGGCTGCTCACATTCACAATCAAACTGTGGGACACACTCCCTTTATCTGTCCTTCACCACAATGCACCTCATTCTCTCAACTTCATGCCCCATAAAGGAGATTGACCGCCTAAGGCTATGGAGCTTTTAGGGCTACGTGGACATCTGCTGAAGGGACACGCATTCCCTGAAGAGATACGAGCACACATGCACACACATTAAGGCAACACAATATCATCCAAATGGAGGTTTAAAGACTCTGCAGGGTTGTAGGTCAACTTTCAGGGACCACCTCAGAAAGACACGAGTAGAAAATCTAAATAAATGTGATTGTTGGTTGGTGATGCACAGCATGTTGGCCTGCGATGTAAGTAGCAAGAGCATTGTTGGAAAGGTTTTTTGTGTGCATGAAAAGTGTTAGATGGAAACGTGAAAAAAGGCAGGATGTTGGTCAGTATTGTTGTTTTATCTGTTGGGGGAAGCAAATGATTCATGTATTGATACCAGTCTTGGTGTGTGGAATACTGTTTCATGCCTTATGAAACAGCTTTGTTGTATCTGCTGAGTTCTTGGAAGATCATAATGATTGGACCTGACAGCCTATCATGGTGACCAGATTTATGCATATGCTGAATTTGCTTGTAAGAATTAATTATAAAACCTTATACAGTCTCAAGCGGCCATGAACACTGTCAAAACATAGCCAAATTTGCAACAGACCATCTTTTGACAAATCCTCACAAAAGCTACCATATACAACACCACATAATAACATCATATATTTTCTAAAAGCCAAGTATGACAACAAAGCCAAGCAAGTAGCAGATCTCAGCCCTACATCCCTCCATCTCTCATACCATGAGGATGTTCAGCAAGATGCTCAATGTGCTCGTCTGAGCCAAGCTGACTTTATGCACGCACAGTAAAGAGTGTGTAGGGATACAGTGTTTGTGTGTGTTTAAAGAAATGGGAATTACGGTACCAGACATAAACCTCTCTTATCCACTGTTGTGTGAAGTCGGCCTTTTGAAAAGCAGCAAAGAAATACCTGACCTTTGAAAAAGATGACAAAAAGAATCCCTTTGTATTTGGACCAAATGTCTGAGAGTTTACCTGTATGTCAGAGTGCACCTTGGGATTTCTGTCTTAGACAGTATACTTAAATTTGCTGTCTAAAAAAAAAAAAACAGCCGAGGTCTTCTGTGTGTCGCTCAGGAATCAAAATGTCAAACAGCTCACCGATTAGATTTTTTTTTTTTTTGCAAAATCTGCAGGTGTCTCGTCCTTCTGTTTTTCAGTCCTCTCCTCAGATCATGATTTATGTCTACAGAGGTGTTTCCTTTGAGGCTGACCTTTACAAGAGCCCCCTCAATAGATTTTAGGAATTCACTGTAGTGGTCTACAGCTCAGCTGCACTACACGATTTACTTCCTTTGAGTCAGGCAATGGCACAACGTTACAGCTGTAAGAACAAGACATTTCATTTTATATCTTTAGACCGTTCCTAAAATGTAACTCAGCTCGTTGCACACTGCTTGTGGCATGGAGCTAATTTCACATTTAAGGAATAAAATCTCCCTCAGGACTCTCTTGTCTTTATAGAGGATTTGACAGGGCTTTCCAAAATTACTGGAATCTCTGTCTGGCTTTGTCTCCATCTTTCTTTGGGTTACACTAATGCATTATTGATGGGTGCTGAGTCAACAGAGAGTTGTGTATCACTACAGTGCTGCTTGACCTTAGTCTGATCTCTACCACTGAACATGCTTTTCAGAAACATAAAATCTACAGTGAGAGCTGCTATTTTCTAACACTGCCTTGCAGGGACACATGATTTCAGCATCAACACTGTAACATGCACATTTGGAATAGTCATATCGCAAGAAATGCAATGTGAAGTAAGGCTGCTTAACTGAAGTAACACGAACCAAGCCATTAATGATATTGAAACACCAGCAGAGATTGCCAGACCCAGATTCAGTTTGTGCTACAACTGTCAGAGAGAGACGCCGACAGCAGCAGAGAGAGCAAAGGCAGCAATGAGTGAACGGGATGGGCTACAAACAAGGTTAAAGGCTGCACCATCCAAACTACCACTCCCATCTATTCACACAAATGTACAAAGTCGTTTCAACAAGATGGATGAGCGAAGACTGAGAATTATTTCACAGCGAAGCATTAAGAACTGTTGCATTTAAACATGGTCTTAGACAGGGCTAAACAGCAATAACCCTATAACTGCCTTTGAGCTCGCGGGCTACACACTGCACCATGTGGACAGGACAGCTGACTCTTGCAAGAAGAAGAGACACCATGGGCTTCGTTTTTACATTTACAATGCTTAGTGCACAGACTCTAAAAACAAATACAGTCTGTGCATCCAACGTAGAATATGTCGTGGTGAAAGGTAAGCCCTTTCATACACCAAGAGGATTTTCTTGTGTTTTGGGGATGGTTGTTTACATCCCAATGCATGCTAATGCTGGACCAGCACTGGAACTGTTTGTTCACCTATTAAACAACAGAACACACACCCTGAAAAGAAGCTAAAAATAACCATAGATTTAAAAATTGAGGATAACTTCCCCAATAATAACCCCAAATGGCAATGTTACGGCGGGTCTTGGAACCTATGTGCAGACACAGAAGCAGGCTGACAGGCGGGTGGAGTGTGTGTTTATTTGACAAAGGAATGAAACTGGAACCAATATGGATGAAGGAAGCTAAACTGAAGGTAAAACCAGAATGGGGTAAACCAGACTTAATTCAAAAAAAGGGCAAAACTGCACCAACCAACACGAGGAGGGAAAGCAAGGGAAAACCACTATGAATAAACCAACAAAACTGGCAAACTCACTGGACGGGGCGACTAAACTGAAGGGAGCAGACAGGCTCAGGAAATCCAGGGTCTGACGAGGGTTGGGGAAAAGCTGGAGCAGGGCTGGTGGCAGGTACAGGCTGGCTGGGGCAGGATCGGGGCAGCGAGTGTGTCTCAGTAAGCAGGGAGGTTCAAGTGGCAGCGGCTGAAGGTAGACAGGTTGGAGAATGTTCGGGGACTGGCAGGGAGACTGGGTTTCATTGTCTATGATCTGGCAGTGTGTGGAGGAATGAGCTGAGCTTCAATGGAAAAGAAGGTGATTTAGGACAGGTGAGCTGATACCTGCAACTGTCTCCAATACCTGCAATTAAGCAGGCTGCATGCAGGGCTGGGTGGACAGAGTAAAAGTAAGGGTGAGCGAGACTGAGTGACAGGGAGAGAGAGGGAAAAAGGGGGAGAGAAAGACTGAGCCAGGCAGTGGTTGAAGCAGGGATCCTGACAGGCAAGGCATATGATCCATAACTGATTACAGAATTAATGACAATCACATGGAAAGCAGCAACCCCTCATCAGCAGAGGACCTCAAAAGGTTTTTTGTCCACTTTGATGTGGATAATACCAACGTAATGGACAGACTCCCAGCAGATCATCAAACATTCGGGGCTCAAATGAGGTCAGGAGGGTACTGCGCAGCATCAACATAAGAAAGGCAGCTGGGTCAAATAGAAACCAATCAGTTCGTCAAACTTCTGGCATGGATGTCCCCATATTTCTCTTAAAAACCTCCAGCTGGTCTGAAAGCACTTTGCTCTCATACTGCAGGTTTACTTACAGTTCCTAGAGTTTCCATAATTAGTTTGGGAGACTCGTCTGTGTTGGAATCAGGTTTCAGGAAACAGACACCCTCTCTACTTTAAGATTCAAACTTTCCTCTTTGATAAAGTTTATAGTTAGGGCTGCTCAAGATCACCTGAACTGTCCCTTAGTTATGGTGCTATACCTTTAGACTGCTGGGGGATTCCCATGATGCACTGGGCTCCTCTCCTCTGCTCTCCTCTATCTCTCTTCCAGACAGTTATTACACGACCATTACATGTGACTAACTTTGAGTCTTCTCTCTGTAGTTTGGTTTTCTCTGTGGTGTCTCTGGATCTGGAGCTATACATCAGTGATCTGCAGTTTCCGGCCTGATCGACTTCCAAACTGTTGGTTGCTTTCTTGTGTGTTGTTTATCTGTTTTCCATCTGCGATCGTGCTATCCCCTGTGATACCAGTGAACACAGTTACCAAAGAGGGTTTTAAAGTCATAATCCGAACGCTTGATAAGCAGTGTGTTTGGTTAAATGAAGTAAATCTGAATAAAACAAAATGAGTCCTGATTTGATTCTCCAACAAAAAGGTACTAAAACATGTACAAAATAAATGTAGTACAATAAGCAGATTAAGCAACTAATTCGTACTACAGGGTAGGTCATGAGCGTAAAACATGTACCTGCCTTTACTTTATGGACGTTAGGCATTAATTGACTGATCACATTCAAGGAAAAAAGACAGTTATTGTAACAACAAATGTGAGCAAAAAGAGAGCCATCATACTGGGACAAGCTGAACTGCTGAATCTAGATGAAACTCAAGGAGGCAGTACAGAATAAAGAGTCCTGAGCCAGTACACGGACAACTGTGGAAAGCCGGGATAAAAATCTCCAGGCTGTCTGCTGAACCCTCAGCCAGTCACTGGTTTCCCATCCACTAACGAGGAGAGTGTGCCGCCTGGAAGCAGGGATGACTTCATGCACACTGTGGCTGACTTCATCAGGACACAGAGAAACACATCTATTATCTGTGTGTGTGTGTCTGATCATTAGGGAACAATAGTGGGTCTATGAGTCCCTGTTGCCACCTCTCCCCCTGTTAAACAAAGAACCCTTTTCTGAGGTGCATTCCACAAAACACACACACACACACACACACACACACACACACACACACACAGAGTGCACTTATGGTGACCGACTACAGTACCATTACGGCGGAAGTTGCAGAACCCACTCAACTCAAAGACATAGTGTGAATTTAGAGCTGGGCTCACAAACACCCATGAGAACAATTTGTTTTATCTTTTTACCTTCCCAAGTGCATACAGTGACATGAGTCAGGCCAACTGCCACAGTCACCTTCATTTAAGGTGAACAGTTACAGAAATAAAACACATTACCCAGAATACCACAAACAGTATGCAGCAATCAGTAACCAGGGTTCTGTTGTTTACCATGTACACGCATGTTAATGTTCTGAATATGATCTAAACTTAAAAGCATTAATACATTTTTTTAAAAAGACGCATCTATATTAGGAGAGTCAGTGATCGTTAATTGGCCCACGGCTGTTAAAGATTTAATTTTAACAATCCAATAATTTTATCAGTCACAATTCAAGGAAAAATGCAACATGATATTCAGTTTTTGTTACACGTATATTAAGAAAAGTAAGTATCTTCCACTGATTATTCCGTGATGAAATCTAATATTGAGCTGATCCTGCTCAGGTCCAAACTGCATCTCATGCACAAGAAACTGACAGACTGACAGAAACTGAAGACCTGTGGAACTAAGTGAAATGACACTTTATTACTTTATCTGGGAATAATCATGTTTTAACTACAAAAATGTTTTCATTGAATATAAGAAGGCACAATTTTATAACACTAAACTGTGAAAAACACCTAGAAAATACAGACCAAAGTGAACGTCATCATTTAAATCAGAAAATCTGTGGATAAGTCCAAACACTTGAGCAAAAACAGTGCCGGCTTTCACCCTAATAGTAAGACCAAATACAGACATCATTCGTCTACTTCTGTGTACTCCCAGACGCAAAGTGTTTGGCCGATAAACAGCAGATATGTGACTTTTGACCTCAGATGTGAGTGCTGCCTCTCAGTAGTCATCAGCGTTTCCTCTCATTTCCTGTTCCGGCTGCAGACCGGACTGAGTTACGGCTGATCTCAAGTCACTGCCTGTGTGGCGTAAGGTCAACGGCTGACCTCAGGGCCACTGATGGACAGCCTGGCCATGGAAGATCCTAAAGGACCTCTATGCTCATTCTCTCCTTCAAAGCATTTATTCATTATATGTCTCAGAGAAGGAATTCAGTCCAAAAAGTGACCCTGAATTCCCTGAGTGAGACACATTTGATCCTACTTTTAAACACGGCAGTAAATGCTCTTCATTTGCTTTCTTAGCTTTGGGGTGTCATCCATCTTTTCTAAGGGTTCAGGAGAGCTGCAGATCTTTCTCTACCTGTTGATAGGAATGATGTGAAGTAGTGAAATGTAGCATACTAAGTATATTATATAGGAGAATATAGTACTTTTAACTGACAATAACTTAATATTTTAAAGAGAAAGGTAGAGCAACACAACCCCTCCAGCAAAGAGAAGATAAAAAAAATTGTCTCTGAAGAATGACATTATATCTCTCCAAAATCACATGATATTTGGTATCATCCATTGAGCCTGTCATCACAAATAAAGGTGGACAGACAAAGTCCAGAAAAAACAAATACACTTCCTACTATGGGGCCTGAGTTTGCATGTTCTCCATCTTCGGGTTCTCCGGCTTCCTCCCACACAGTCCAAAAACATGTTGAGGTTAATTGGTGATTCTAAATTGTCTGTAGGTGTGAGTGTGAGTGTGCTTGGTTGTCTGTCTCTAAGTGTAGCCCTGTGATAGACTGGTGACCTGTCCAGGGTGTCCCCTGCCTTCACCCTAAGTCAGCTGGGATAGGCTCCAGTCCCCCTGTGACCCTAGTGAGGATTAAGTGTGTATAGATAATGGATGGATGGATTGCACTGGAGTGTACTCACTTCTGTTCCAGCCTGTAGAGTAATTTTTGTAAAAGCACTTTGTCTTCATAAACTGATGTCTATGTTTGGATCCGCTGGGCTACACGAGCTGACTGCTTATCCATCCTCCAACAGCGACAGTACAACAGTGGAATGCTGCTTACATTGTCTCAACATCCACCTTCTATAATGTCACCTACAATCTAATCATGGCTAATTGTCACATTTACCACAGTGACAATTAATTTAATGACTTTTTTACTTTTACATTTTCTTATAAGTAGACTTTTTAAATTTGCACAGAATGTTCTGGATTTAGAATCCAAGGAGCCTAACATGCCTAACGTTCAATAGTAAAGAACAATTCTTAAGCAAATACTACAGTTAATGATGTAATAAACTTTTGTTATGTCATATTCTTTGGTTGAGTTCCCTTTTAAAGAATAATTTGGCTTCATTTTCCCAGTAGTCACAAGTCATTTTTTGAGAGGCATAGTACATAAAAAAGGATTTCACACATAAGTTGTTTTGGATGCGTGTCAGTGTCTCAGTATAGATACAGCTTTAAGTCTATATTTGTTCATATTTATACCGTGTGTACTACATCAAAAACAATAGAAAGTATGCACAGACACTACTGCTTTTCCACTTATGCTGTACTGAAAAAAACTTTAATACACAGCCCCAAAGTGGATTTTTTTCGGCTACTAAAATGTAATGCTGCTGGTGATGATCCTGTTTATCTTTATGTCACTGCGTCAGCCAGCAGGGACCCAGTGAATATTAGGATAAATAAGCTCCTCCACCCACCCGTTCCATCTGGAGACACCCGGGCTCTCCTGAGACCCTGAGCCAGACACCGTGACCTCTGGAGTCAGGCATCAGTGGGCGCCGCCAGGTTCCCCGTGGAGGACCAGCCTCAATAATCCTGGTCTGTCTGTCACACGGCACACAGCCAGTGTCATGAGAACAGAAGACAGACAGGGATAGAAACATGCAAACTGGGCTTCTTTAAAACAACTTTCATTCAAAATCCATTAGGTTCAGCCAACCACAATGGAATTACAAAAAAACTGCTACATAAGTAACACCAGTCCAGACTGTGGACACGCTGACCACACGTTGGTCTCTTTTAGCCAGTTTGTTTCTTACTGGATTAGTAGTTGTGTAATGAACCACATGCTGTGCGTTCTGTAGGTGTTGTCCTTACGGCTGATGAACATCAGAGCTTTGACATGCCTCCTGCTGGGTCATTGTTGCTATTACTCCATTTTTACTAACAAGTTTAATTGTTGCTGTGCTATGCCCCACCTTTTTCACATTTTCATGTATCAGTAAACTCTAAGGTTATTACCCAGATGCCTTACCTTATATACAATATTCATGTTATTCTAAAATGATCTAGATTTTCCACTTTAAATTTCTAAGACGAATGGGTTATCATGTCAGTGGCAGCCACAACAAGTAGTTCATTATTGGTAATAGTAAGCTTCCTGAAACTCTACATCAGTGCACCTCTAATTCCACACAAACATCATAATATGATCAACACAAGATCCAGAACTGGTTTGCAGTCAACGTGTGGGCAGCTGTGCCCTCAGCTCCAGTCATGTAGTAATCACAGAGTCAGCAGGTTTAACAAAAGACAATCCATAATGATCAGGACTTTTCCCCTCCCTATTGGGGTGAGGGGGGGGGGTTGGTTCCCTCCCACCGTTGCCGAGCGCGTGCTCATAAGGAATCCAAATGTAACTTTGGATTTTTGGGTTCTCCGTTCAAAGTTCCTCAGGTCTGCACCTGACTGTGTTAAGCTCTGTGAGAAGACATGTTGTGAATTTGCACCATTCAAATAAAATGGAAGTGAACTGAACTGAATGATGAATAGATATCACCACAGATGCCTGCTCCACTGTGGAGAGCACTGAGTTTGACACAAAGTCATCTGAAGCACTTACCCAGCATCACAGACTTAAAGAGGACAGCTGACAGAGAGAGCTGATGGTTAACGTTCTGTCTGTTGTGCGCGTGTTTTCTGTCCAGCTTTCACACTCTAGAAGTTGTCTCAGCACACACACACTTCGCTGGGCTGCTGTACTTCAATCTAGCTCAGTGCCTGTGTGAAATGGCTCACTGCCTGGTTCCTGGAGTGTAGGCGGCTATATTTACATAAAGTGGAGTTATTAAAGATTTCAGGTCAGACAATATTGGTGCTCAGTAAGACATTTCTGTGTGTGTGTGTGTGTGTGTGACTGCACAAGCAGCAAATGTACAGAACCTTAATTGTAGCATTACAGTGAAGTCACAGATTGGACTCAGTTTAACACTAGAGAGTGAGGATAGACAACTAAGACTGCAGGATGTCTCATTTCAGATCCAACATTGTCACGTGTACATGTACAATAATCATATTGCACTACCTGTGAGGTAGGAACTCAAACACGTCATGCTATGACTTTTTTGCTGCTTGATAGAAAAACATTAAATTTTCACGGTTTTCATTTTCAGTGACAAATCTACAAGAGAAGTGTGTCTGGTATAACCAGATAGTTCCTCTGGATGGCAATGCCTTGGTCTCTGGTTCTACTGTAAAGAACCTTGGAGTTATTTTTGACCAGGATATGTTTTTGAACTCACGGACAAAACAAATCTTTCTGTCACCTGAGTAATACCGTCAAAATAAGGAACATCCTGTCTCAGAGTGAGGCTGAGAAAGTAGGCCATGCATGTGTAACTTCTAGACCAGACTATTGTAATTCCTTATTATCAAGACGTCCCAATAATTCTCTTAAACATCTCCTTTTGATGAAGCTTACTGCTGGCAAAGCTGACTATACTGTTCTCACTACGTGTTGTATACGCCCAGTATGTTAACGTAGATTAACAGCAAGCCAAACTCGATTTTACGAGCCAGGATCAGAGCGTCTTGCTCCCTTTATTCAAGATGACTCATGAAATTACGAGTGAAACTGTAACAACAAGAAGAAAAAAACAAGAAGAATGTTCACAATCACTGTATAAGTTCCTTAATTTGGACAGATCAAAACTAAGCTCCAACATCAGCTTTAATATATACATTGTACTGCAATGAACTAGTGAGGTAAATTATTGACACTGCAATGAACTCGTGAGGTAAATTATTAACAAGATAAATGCCGACTGATGGTCCAATTTATGCCACTAGATGGCGGTATTGTCATGCTGAACAACATAGCCAAGCTAACATGTGTCAGAGCTAACAGCACAAAGTTACAAAACGATCTCTAAAAACACACATAAGGCACTTAAAAGTATTGCAATTGTATGACTTTAACTTCCAAACAACTTATTACTTACTGCCATTGCTTTCTGGAGCATGAGAAGGTTTGAGGAGAGAGGACGGATTTCGCCCGTCTGCATCAACTACGCAGCTTCTTATCAGCAGTTTCCGACAATTTACAGCAATGCGCTGCGGCTTCCACAAAAAGCCCCTTCAAAATAAAATACTAAAATGCTGCAATAAAGTGTTCTTACTTCTAATCTTTTTTAACTGTTTAAGAACTATGAATTAACATTATAAAATAACTTGAATAACTGCAGGGCAGCACACTGACCTTGAACCATTCCTTAGTTATGCTGCTACTGGCCTCGACTACTGTGTGACAGATGGCCACCCTCCCTGACCTTGGTTCTGGTACAGAGGAGGGTTTTTCCTCCCACTGTTGGGTGCTTGCTCAAAGAGAACCTAAAGGAAACACTGGATTTGTTGGGTTACTCTCTATAATTTTGTGAAGTGCCTTTAGTTGGCATATTATTAAATGGCAAATGAAATTGAACTGAACTGAACTGATCATCATACACTCCAACTTAAAGGTTTTTACAGCTTTTTTTTTTTTTTTTTTTTTTAATAGTTTATTTGTAAATCATGAAATTTGGGGGGGATGGAAGCTCCACAAGTGAAAATCAAAATGAATGGGAAACAGGGGAGAAACACTGAAAAGAAATATAAGATGACTTGTATGACCATTTAAATCAGCACCACAGAGTTCTGTATGATTAGTGCATAGCCAGATGTAAATGCCATCCAAAGCAAAAAATGTTTCAGAAATCTTTGCCAGTGACTCAGTTAAAAAAAAAAGTCTTTACAGTACAGTCTTTTTCTTTTCGCTTATATCTTATATCTTATATTTTCTTTGTATATGCACTCACCCACAAAATTAACCAATTATTTAAGAATTATTATTTGTTTACAAATACAGTTCAAAAGTAAAAGTTAAGGTTGGACATTGCAGGAGGGTCTTAGAAACTGCTGAGGTCTTATGTTTGCTGTATTACGGAGTTGTGCTAAATGTGTGAAGAAAATGTGCCACCGAATGATCGAGCAACAGACAGCATGATGCCACAAGAACATGTGAAAAAGCTGTGAAGCCAGCAGCTAAGGAAGAGTCTGAAAAGTCCATTTGACTGGCAGCAAGAGAATTAAGACAGGCAGTATGATGCTAAAGAAATATAGTGTATTAAGAAAAAATCTCACAAGTACTGTGAGAGAAATAAAGTTCATAGCACTGAGACAAACTGCACAAGTTCAGTGATTTTCATAAAGGATCAGACTGTATAGATAGGCTGCTGTGACTTCAGTGAAAGGACTGACCACAATAAAAAACTGATGATTTGGTTATTTTATCATCCAGTGGTTGAATGTGCTCCACACCACAGCTCATATTACCCCTAGTCTGTGGTAAACTAAGACACAAGAGCAACTTTTATGTGTCAGGATTTTAAACTGCACTGGGCATGACATGACTGTAAAACTATACAGTATTCTAAATAACCCAGAAACCCATACACATCATAATGAATAAAATTCAATAAGCACATTTCAATACAACCTAATGTTGCACTGGTGCCTGAATTATTTTACAGACAACTAGAAAAGGGAATGAATAATTTGTTGTATCAGTTATTTTCACATGCAGGCGAAGCAAAACCTCATTCTGATGGCTGCAGAGAGAACTCGCCTGCAAGGACACAGCAAGAAGAAGCCAGAATACCTGCTGGTGTTTTAAGAATTTGTCAGTTGCAAAAAGAATTCAGGTCTGTGCTTTACTCCAGTAATCTTAGAACAGATTTTAACAATCAATGCTGTTCCAACTCTTTGAGTCTTTTACTGTAAGGCTGTGAAACCAGCATACAAAAGAAAAACTCAGAAGACTTTCAATAAAAAGTGGTAAAAACGATGCAGAATGCCAGGAGTGACAGAGAAGGAATTTAGCTTGCAAAAAAGGTGAATTGTCTGTGGCCCAGGCTTTTAAAATAGCTTCTGCTTTTACATCAAGCTGAAGGTTACAGGCAAAAATAGTGCCAAGATATGTGTATAATGTGACAGTTTCCACATGTTCATAATGTATAATAGACCCTCTCACTGCATCTCTGTTGTGTCTAAAATCAATAATTAGTTCTTTGGTTTTTGATACATTTAAGTCAAAGAAGTTGTTATTACATCAAGAAATAAAGTCAGTGAGGCCTTCCTGTGGTCAGATCAGTGGTGGAGCAGGTTCTGAACACAGACTAGATCATATGAAATATGCCACTGCTCTCTACTGGCAGTCAGAATTTGCCAGTATAAGACATTATTAGCAGTGATGACACAGGTGGCTCAGCTACACCAGCTATCCATGCCTTGTACACAATGAGCAGAACAATAATTTAGCTGCTCTGTACACTTATCACAGTACAATTCAAACTAAAATGCAGCCAACTAACTACAACGTCAGCAAGCTATAGCATAAGCTGAATACACGTTACAAACTAAGAGCACCAATGTAGTTAACCACTAAAGTAGCAACACAGCAGGGAGGTCAAACTTTCTACCCATGCTGCAACCACAGTGAAGGCAGTCGGATACACAAACACAGTATATTGACATAAATGAGATATAATCTAAGCCATTTTAAAGGTTAATTTTTCATTTATTTATTGTGTTTTGTTGAAAACAGATCTCATTTTGGACTCTTAAGTTGGAAAAGGCACACCTGGACACATTTTTCTGAGCTTTATAAAATGACAGTTTTAATTATCATAATTGTCAGTGAGGTTTGTATTGCTTAACAGTTATGAGCTGGTCGAGGAGACCACAGAAGAGAGATAATATAATTGTGCTCCCTCTGATACTGTTAATATACAGCTTAAGAGGAGTTTCTTCATCTGGCAGGAAAGCAACAGCAGCAGATTAGAAATTCAGGAAGGAGGAGAGGAAGACTGCCACAAGTCATACATAGCACAACGGAAAGCTGTTCAGATATGCCTAGAATAAGGAGGATGGCAAAACTGGGCTACAGTATGAAACAAAAGACAGACTGATGATGGGAAATAGTCAGTGTACTTTACTATTTACGAGGAGGAGGAGTGACAGCAGTAGTGTGTGGAGAGATTTCCAGCCAGTGTAAAGCACACCCTCACCCATGAACAAGGAAGAGATCAATGACCAGCAAGAACAGAGTCAGGACGGAAAGAGTAAAAACCAACCTTGTTTTCAGTTGGAAGGGTCCTGACAACTATTGTACAGACGTCTCTTTTATAACGATGGAGAAAAATATAGAGATGCCTTCAACATACTGGGAACCTTTTGCTATATGACAAACTCCACAATGCTAAAGAACTTTGTTCTAATTGGTCCAACATCTGTGTAGAATAAAGCAGAGTGCCAGTAAGGAGAGAAAAGGCCAAAGAGAACGTCCTGGAAAGAGACTTACCTAACCACTGTAGGAAATGATTAGCACAAGAATGTAACAGCTGGTGGAGAGACACTGAGGGGGCATAGAGGTACTTGGACTGGGACGAGAAAACAGGTGACAGAAACTTCTTTAGTGCGTTCACATAAATCCATTTGCTGCAAACCACCATGAAAGCACATAACAAAACCAGAAAGTTCAGCTGAATGACAAACCCAACCCTGGCATCCTCCCTGGCACATAACAGCCCATCACATGTCATGATATTGGAGTCTCTTCGCCTTCCACCGCTCTCCCAGTGACTGGCGAGCAGGTCTCTGGAGGTGTAGTCTGCAGCCACCTGGGCCTCGTGTCACTACCGTCTATGCCCACAGACCTCCCCAGATGTACGCTAAGGTTACCAGGGAGTGGTTATAGCTCTTGGGAAATGGACTTCACGGTCTAACCCCCCCTCCCCAACCAACTCAACCTAAGTGACATGCTCCTGGCAGGCTGCTCAGGGAGCACACAGGGGCATGGTCTCCATCCAGTGATCCCCCCTCAGTGTGGAGCGCCAGCTTTGTTCTGGTTGTGCAAAT
Organism: Stegastes partitus; assembly: GCF_000690725.1. Taxonomy (NCBI): domain Eukaryota; kingdom Metazoa; phylum Chordata; class Actinopteri; family Pomacentridae; genus Stegastes; species Stegastes partitus. The sequence continues at coordinate 244,212 of NW_007578608.1, forward strand.
TTATTCATTTGATTAAAATCTAAAATAGGTCTCTATGTTCTTTGTGCGACCAACTGCCCTATGGCAATGTGTTATAAAAAAGGTAACATTATGATGATGATCGCAATATTCACAATAACAGTTGTAGTTATTATGAAAATGTTCCATCTGCTTTTATTTTTGTCTTCCTTTTTCATGTGTTGCGTGTTGTCTCCTTTTTGATCCGTCTGTATTGTTAGTGATGTAAGGCACTTCAAAAAATGCTGCTACATTCATTCAGTAATTGATAGCTTCTACTTTGCTATTTTGAACACTGCCATACCACTGACATCAGAGCTCAACATTTCATGCACACATTTCACAAAAAGCCTCCCAGAACTAAAAGTGCCACCTCAGATTTATATGCCTCCACCAACCATTCAAGTCGTAATTTAAATCCATGTTTTTTCAAGCTCAATCAGTAAAGGGATGGACACAAAAAATAGAGTCAAATTCTCTGTATCCATTCACACATTTGGCCAATACAGCAAATTTAGACAAAACACAACTGTGGAACAACAGTAGACAATATGAATGTTGCTACCAAGAAGCTACAAATTCTAAAAGTTGAATGATTCACATATGCAGCACAGACGGTCTATAAAATCACCAGAGTTTCAAGGCAGAAACCCATGAGTTGTGTTGAGTAGACCGAGAGTTTCTTGAAGTAAAGTTCTCTGATGCACGACAACATAAAGAGCACAGAAGTGTGTGTTTAGGGAAGAATCTTAAAATGCCATCTGCTTTCTGGAGGAACGTGAACATGGCAGATACACAAAGGAAGCTGTGAATTTTTCAGACTTCAGCTCTTGCCATTTGTCAAACAGAGAATTCTTCCAGCTATCTTTCTATCTCTGCATCTATCTGACAGTTCGACAGCACAGAGGCCCAAGCAGTCTAGACAGGGGCTGAGGTTCATGTCTCTCTGAGATGGAGGGACTGACCCCTCTGGTCCCACCCCTTATTAGAGTACAAAGAGCTGTTGAGTGAGCTGAACACACTCACACGGATCTTCTATGAGTGACAGTTTAAGGCTTTACTGTTCCACTCCAGCTCAAACCATACTTCATGAACCATAAATGGAGTCTGGTGCATTCCCTGATAGATCAATAGCAGCCTTCATATGGAGACATGAAGGGGCTGAGCAGCAGATGATAGAAACAAGGGGCGGGCAGCTTATGGAGAAATAGATAGAGAAAACACAATCATACATATTTTTAAAACCTAATATCTCAAAATCACAATTTTCCAAATCATGATCACTACTTCAGTTCATCTTGAGATAGATAGTTTTATGTTGTGATCAAGAATTAATTATTTCATTAACTCAATATAAAAAACAGGTTTTTACTGAGCTCACTGTCTTAGAAAAAAAAAAGAATATTATACTTAAGTAAATTATATTATTCAGCAATTTCTGTGTATCACAGATGCCTCTGGCGTTTCCATGAATGTCCTGTACAGACGTGTTTTTGAGATCATTTGGAACAGTGCTGCCATTACTTAGCTTGTCCACCAGAGAGCACAAGTTCCTGTTAATGCTCTAAAACAACACACTGATGATTTGCAGCAAACATTTAGTGTCAGCAGTTAAAAAAAACTGTTCAACACGTCAGCCATATTTAGTTAATTTTAACTAATTATTGGTAACATTCCTTTTAATCTGCATCCCTGAAAAAGAACCAAGCAGACGAATGCCTGAAGTCCACATCCAGTCAGTCAGACAGGAGCAGAGCTGATGCCCGCTACACTCGCCAGCACGCTTTTAGGCCACGCCCCATCTGTGAACGAAAGCACTTTAAAATCTGATCTATAAGTCAATGTCAGCTTTAGCCTCAAAAGTTTTACATTGATCACTGGTGTGGAATTCTTGAAGAGGTTGAAGGAGGATGAGGAACCCGACACAGAGACACACACTGGAGACTCAGATGACTTAGGTTGAAAAAAGGACAAGTGACACTAACAGAGCAGCAGTTCACGCATGCAATGCCAGCATCAGTTCTAAGGATCCTCTCACTTTTAGTCTTATACCGTCGGTGGGAACCGTATCTAGATTTATTGATGAGAGGAAAACAAGAGATAGTCTTGCACCTTGTTGCAATCAGGTCTTGAGGAGAACAGAAAGTATTTGCCTCTCCTTCTATAGTAGATCTACATGAGGTCAAGAATCTAAAATGTTCATATTGGTACACATCTGTTATAGATACGACCTTTACTGAGGGAGGTCAAAAGAGAAGTAAAGGGTCAAAGATGAGTACTATCTCTAGAAGCATAACCCCAAAGAGGAAAGTAATTCTTCGCTCACAGTCAGGATGTCATGATGATATCAGGTTTGCATCACAACAGGTTTGTGTACCTAATGATGGTTTGAATGATGGTTTAACGGTGGAGTCATTCCTGTCAGCATTAAGAGAAAGAGGTCATGCAGGGAAAAGCAGAGCAGAAGTCAGGGGAGCTTCAGAGAGGAAGGGTGAAGGCCTACACATGCTACTGTTATGACCCTTTTCTGATGAAACAATATAACCATGATCTTCAGACGATAGGTCTATAAAATGACCTCCAACCACAGCTGCTCTCAGCATCTGCACACTCCCAAAATCATTAACAAACCCATGATTGCAGTTGCTGTAACTTTTGCTGACTTCTCTGCACTCTTTTCTATTATTTTCCACCTCTGAGTTAATCACCAGTTACTACACATGATGAAATTAGTGTAGGAGCATCGAGAAACACCCGCAGACCATCTGAAGGCAATGAAAGTCCCATTTCTCTCCACAACACAATGTGGAAAAAAAGGTCTCATTGCAGTGACTGTAATAAGAAATAAATAGGATATGTGCACACTTTTTATCACTGCATGTGACATCAGTGGCATACATTCACAATGGGAATAAGACAGCTCTAACATGTATGTTCTTCTGTTTTGGCAGAGCTAATCTAGAAGTTTCCCCTTGTTGCCAGTCTGTGTGATGAGCATTTCTGACCCATCTCTGTGCTGTACAGGAAAACAAGTTTGTTTTTTTTACATTTATTTTATATTTATAGTCAATGTTCTGTACACTTTTTTCCTCCAGTGTTGTAAGTGGAGTCCTGCTATGAAGCTAATTTCTCACTAGTTTTGTAATTTCAGGTTAGGGTTGGTTTCTTTGCTTAAAGTGAAAGTCAGACACATCCTTAGGTATTATTTCACAGTATAGTACCGCATCAGTGTAAATGTAGCCAGTAACTATCACCCAACAGCACACAACCTGTGCATTCACAGTATATCATTTTCATGTTCCAGCAGACTCCAAATTACAGCTCTATGCTCATAAGATCTCTTTACACGCTTCCTTCTGCTACACATCTTTGTTCTGTGTTCTCCAGTGAGTGTGGTACGTCTCATCATCATTCTACAATCTGAAGAGTCAATTGCCACAAAATGAGCACCTTCAACACGTTCAAAGACCACACTGACACTGGTTGAAGTGTCAGT